>NC_081180.1:970203-1125530 GCF_029867415.1 Vicia villosa | reverse complement strand
GGTTGATTTTTCACTTTAACTGCTGCTTCAGTACACGAACAGTCGGTTGACAGACAAACTGCAGACAGTACAATTCACAGTGATTTGTACAATCAATCAAATCAATCATTCACAATTCAAATTTCCAAGATTTTTGTGTTAGAAGTCTTCTGAATATCACATGATTAGCAGAAATTCAACACTGCACAAAAATCAGGTACGCTTAACTGCCTCCTATACAGACAGTCCCTAATCAGGGTTTTTCTTGTTTTAACAGGAGCAACAAGTTTTGAGAGCTCAAATGGATTTCATATACATCCATACATCTCAAAGTACCATCATACAAATTTTCAAACTTCAATTCACTCAGACGCACCGTCAGCAGCTCAAACAGTCAACAGACGACCCGTTTGACCAAAAAAGTCAACTGACAGTCAAAAATGAAATTTTTTGTCAAAGTCCATATTTTGTCAAAGGATTCAACATTTGATCATTGGATGATCACAATTCATCAAGGAAAGATCAAAAATCAACAAAACCCTAAGATTCAAAATTAGGGTTTTTGCCTGAAAAGTCAACTCAACTTTGACTGATCATAACTCTCTCATCCTTCATCCAAAAAATGTCAACCAAAGCTCATTTTGAAGGAAATTCAATTATCTTTCAAATGCAATTGATCCCATGGTCATAGCATTCACCATTTGAAAAATATGGCCAAAGACATTACAGGTCATTTTCAAAGTCAACAAAAAGACACTTTTTTCAAATGGACACACAAGGAGAACCAAAAATCATTTTGATATGAGACCAAAGACATTGGTTAGAGGACTCTTTGAGGTTTCCAAAAAGTGCAAGATCTCCTTCATATGACAAAAATTGAAGGATTTACACCTTGTTGAAGTTGGCTAAATTTTGGGAAAATGCATGAAATCAACATTGCTCAAAAATGTTTTTTTTTCCAAATGAGTCCAAGTTTTTATGGTCCAAACATCTTTGCCATGTTACTATGGGCCTCCCACGACCAAGACAAAGCCCACATCTTTATTGGCCATTTTTTGCATAATTTTATCTTACTTTAAGATTAAAATTAAAAGGAAAATGCATGGATAATGGTTGCTTGGCCTCCAAGTATGACTCACTTCAAGGAATCTTCATTTTTTCTGCAAGAATTGAAGAGCAAGACAAGAGCATTGAATGGAGTCAAGCTTGGTCAACAATTCAAAGATTTTTAATATTTTAAAAATCAAACTTTCAACAAAGACAACAAAGCTTCTTAGCTTGAGTTCCAAGCAACTTTGGGCTATAAAAGAAGCATCATACATCCACAATAGAGGAGAGACGAAAGGGGACACACGAAATAGGGCAAGAGTATAGCAAGAAATATCACAAAAATTCTCAAAATTTGCATATACTTTGTAATTTTCAAATTCAAATTTCCAATCAATATCAATACCAATAAACACTTCTAATCATCTCCTCAAACATTATAGAGTAAGATTGAGCTCTAAATATAGACATATGAGAGTCGTATAAAGCACTTAAAGCTCTTCATGTACATATGAGTTTTATTTTCGTTTTTGTATATGCAACTAATTTCACTGCAAACTAACCACCCTAACATCCTTATGGGGACCTATATGTGTGATCTGGGCCTTAGCATGAGTGTTCCAACGTGAGGATCAGGCTCCACCATTAAAACGAGTCCATGAGTGTTTAAGCTTCATCTTCTTCGTATCCATAGCTAGGAGCTTCAAACCTTAAAACAAATGACATATTTGGATTCAGGACACTCTAATTAGTGGATCTGGGTCACTTGTTTCTATTGCTAACTCGTATTTTTTGCAGGTTCATAGGTTGTTAAAAAATTGGAATTTTAACGTCCAAATAGGGGAGGTTAAAAACCCCCGCTATTTGAAGCTGAAAACCTCACTTCTGGAGGTTGAAGACGACCACGCGTCCAAGCGTGGTTCGTCTGACTTTTCAGCGCGCCAAGGTGGCCCTTCCCTCAAATCTTATTCGCTGGTCAATCCAGCGTGGGCCCCTGCAAAGACTTTGAATCCCCTTGGATTCAGTGTACACCATCATACCATGCACCTACAAATCTGTGCCCTTGGATCAATCTCAAAGCCAATCCAACGCCTCACACATGCAAGCTCACCATGCTCCTTCATTAATTGCCACACCAGATCAGTATCCTTATATTTTTAATTTTATTTTCTATTTTTATTTTAGTTTCTTTGATAAATTAATTAAAAATAGTTAAAAACTTCCAAAAAATTCCACAAAAAATATTTTAAACTTCTAAAATAATATATTATTTTATGAAACAAAAATATTTTATTTTTCTTCAAAATTTCAATATTTTTCATAATTAATTAGTATGTATTTGTATATTTGCTTATTAATTATTTTAATTAGTCAAAAAATCAAAAAAAATTGTTCTTTGTGTTAAATATTGTTTATATATCATAAACTAATTTTGTACATATTTAGGATAATTTTCTCTTTAAGTTTTAATTATTTGTGTAATTATTTGCATAATTATGTTTTGATTAACTTAAAATATCCAAAAACAAATTTCAAAAATTCCAAAAAAATTAGTTTTGTTCTAAAATCAATTAACAAACATTTTGTACATATTTTTAAACTTATTTGCTAGGTTTAATCATATTTCCATCTTTTCTTTATTTTAAATTAATTAATAATGCATTAATTATATTTAAAATAAATCACAAAAATACAAAAATATGCCTTTTATTTCTTGCAATTTAAAATTCCTAGATAAATGTATAGGATGTCAAATTCATGTAAATAGGCTAGTTTACATTTCCCGCACAATCGATGTAATAGCGTAGATTTACTTTCTGCACTTTACATTCCCGCATTTTAATTTCCAGCACCCATATAAACTGCGTGTATGTCAAAGATAAAACTGAACCGTCAGATCACTAACTTCAAAGATAAATATCTGAATTCAATCACAATCACATTTGCACCTCCTAGGGTAACCCCTTTTCACTCTTTTCAAAATCAAAGTTACATTTCTACTGTTTCGAGTACAAAATCGAACCTTTTGTTTATATCCGACGAATGGATAGATTTTTAAAGGGAACAAGGATAAAGACCTCCTAACTCAGGGTAGACCTCCTAGTTTGCTTGCTCAAAATCAAAACAAACAAAATTCTCATACACTGTTGTTTTTTTAAAACGAATTTTCCAAAAGACAATATTTTGTATACATCCAAACACGGATCATTACAAAATTAACGATCTTTTCAAAACATCTTTCGAAAGATAAACAAGCATTTGTATATATCCGCACAAGGATCATTAAAAATTCTATTTGCAAAGGTATTTCAAAAACACAGGTAAAGCATTCCGAATCAATTGAAAAGTAAAGCAAATGAGCTAAGCAAACTAAAGAGCCCATGGATAACCATGGATACAAAGGGTGCTAACACCTTCCCTTTGTATAACCTACCCCCTTACCCAGAATCTCTCAAAGGTCTTTTTTCTGTTTCTTTTATAAACCTTTCCTTCATTGGATAAAATAAAAGGTCGGTGGCGACTCTGTAAACTTTTTCAAAAGATGACGCGAAAGCGTCCGATCGACAAAAAAGAGTCAGTTCACGTATCCCACCCACGGAGGGGTATGGCCCGAAAGGACGGTCCACAGCTACACTTGCTTGTTTCTTGCTATGCCATGAGACAAACGAGTTCACACGTAAGTGACACGTACCATTGGTACTCTTTGATCTAATTTGCACCCAACGAAATCAAAGTTAGAGTACCCAACTAAGACACAGTCCATCCCTTTGAGGTATCATAAAACCAACTGATATGTGCCAATGAGATATCTCATAATGTATTTTACCATAGAGAGATGTATTTTTTTAGGGATGCTTAAAAACATGCACACAGACAAACATCAAATATAATATCAGGAAGAAATACAATATGATAAAAGAGAGAACTGATTATATCTTGGTATATGTTTTCCTCAACTGGATTTCCTCTTTCATCCTTGTCCAAAGTGCATGATGTAGCCACTCGAAAGAGGTTAGAAACCTTTTTCCACTACCATAAGGAAAACATGTGATTAAAACCAAATGAGTTTTCAAAACAAGCTAAATAAGCAAGTAAATATGATTAGAACTAAATCTAGACTAGTATATCAAGACTATAATTAGCAACAACATAAAGAGTTTACTAAAACTTTAGCACCCGTTGCTAGGTTAGAACCTATAAGATTATTATTATCATTTATTGTTAACCATTATATCACATTAACAAATTGATGTCAAAAGTGATTTTCTTAATGGATATTAATGAAAGAGTGTATTTCAAACAACTTCTTGGGTTCGAGGATATCAAATACCCAAAAATTATATGGTCTTAAAGAAGCCTCGTGTTCCTACGTTAAAAATGTGTTTTCCATAGGGTGTATTGATTAAACAATATTTTGTAAAATAATCAAGAATGAAATTTTGTTGTTCAAATATATGTTGATAATATCATTTTTTTGTTCTACCAATGTCAGTCTTCGTCGAAGTTTTGTTGACATTATGCAGGATGAAGTTTGTAGCGTTATATTTGTGAGTATCCCAAACAAGGGAGACTGACTCCTGGGTCCCCGTCAAAAGCGATGTCCCTCGGGTGACTTCCAAATAGAACATGGGGGGATCACCCTGGACATATGACATTTATAATATTGTTATCTCTCGTTAGTTATGTGAGAATGAGTCACACCATAATTTCTTGAGAAATAGGTAGTCAACAGTCTCCGCTAAATGAGGGAGAGAAATTGCAGCCTCTATAGTCCTCATCGAGAGAAAATGACATATCTTAACTCATACAGATAACACCTTACATAATCAAAAGCCTATAAACAAAGTTTCGCACCTCATGCGAGCGGATCGTTTAACACCATAAACACCACCATACATGATTTCTCTGCACCATGGGCAAGCCATAACCACCGTACATTATAATATACATAATAAGGCCTCTGAGTTCCCTTGGATTTGCAGGGTAACATACATACCTTTAAAATGAGCTTGATGGGAGAAACGAAGTTCTTTTTAGGAATTTAAATTAACCAAGGCACAGATGGAGTAAACATTCACCAGAGCAAGTATACAAAAAAACTTCTTAAGAATTTCAACATGGTGGAATCTAAGCCAATGGCAAATGCTATACACCTAACTTGTACCATAAGAAAAGATGAAGACATCCCTAAGGAAGACCTAAAGAAAGAAAATTCATGACAAGCTAGTAGGTTTTTATGATACAGGCTATGTCAGGGAATAGAATTGAAAGAAAAATACTTATTGGAAGTTGTCAATTCTTTGGTGTAAATTTAATCTCTTGGGCTAGAAAAAGGTATCAAATGATTGAATTATACACACCAAAAGTATACTATATTGTAGTTGTAAGTTATATCAAACTTATCCCGATGAAACATCAACTAAAAGATTGTAAAATAAATGAAAGTAATATCTTTATCTTTTTTGAAAATACTTATGTCATTTTCTTATCATATAATCCAATTTTATATCTAGAGAAAAACTTATAGAAATTAAGCACCACTATGTCACATTATAACAAATTGATGTCAAAAGCTGATTTCTTAATGGATATATTAATGAAGGAGTGTATGTACAACGACTTCTTGGGTTTGAGGATATAAAATACCTAGATATCATTTTAAAATTGAAAAGTCAATATATAGTCTTAAACAATCCCCGTGTTTCTAGGTTAAAAATGAGTTTTAGTAAAATAATCAAGAATAAAATTTTGTTGTTCACATATATGTTGAGATTATGCAGAATGAATTTTGTAGCGTTATATTTCTGAGGATCCCAAACAAGGGAGACTCTAAGGTTCATGCGTAGAGCGATGTCGCCTGGGCGACATCCATACAGATCATGAGGGGCTCGCCCCTGGACATATGGAATGTATTGTATCATTGTCTCCCGTTAGTTTTGTGAGAAGGAGTCATACCACGACTCCCTGAGAAATATGTAGTCAACAATCCCCCATAAATCTGGAGGGAGCGATTGCTGCCTCTAAAGGGTTTCCTAAAACGCTACGCCCACAAAGCTTCTATAAATATGTCTCCCACATAGAAAGAAGGGGCATATCCTAACTCATATAGATTACACCTTACATAGTTAAAGCCTATAGACAGAACCATTCACCTCGCGTGAGCAGGTCCTATAAACTACCATAAACACCAACATATAGGGTTTCTTCATGTCGTGGGTAATCCCTAACCACTTTACATCGTAATATACCTACTAAGGCCTCTGAGTGCCTCTAGCCTTGCAGGGGTAACATTCACACCTGTACTTTTTAACCAGTACAATAGTGCCCACCATTGTCATCCTCCACTCCTATACCTAACCTTTCGTAACCATTGTTAACAGGAGGGATACATACCTTACACGGGAGGATATTTGTGGTATGGGTGATCCCAACGCCTTGTCGAAGTTGTAGCCCAAAATGGAAAAATTATGCAAATAGAATCAAACACTAGAGGACAATATCCACAACATTCGAAAACTCCGATAAAAATCCAATCCCTTAGAGGAGATGGAAGTGTTGGATCCCTAGGCACTCTCGGATGAGACATGGTATGTACATGTCCCTGAAGGATTCAAACTCCCATCTTTGGCTAAGTTGAATGGGCACAGTGATCACTATGAGCATGTCACCTGACTTCCTGAAGTAAAAACTTTTGTCTAAACACTTCTCCATGTTGTTGTTTTACAAAATTCAGCCAATTCAATAGACTAATTCGCAAAGAACTTCAATAATTAAGACTAAATATTTGTGTGTATCCTTTAGCTACTAAAAAACTTTTAAATGATCGATCATACCATCTGGTCCAACTTTCAATGTATAAATTTATTGACATCCCACTGTATTTTTTCTAGAGGTAAAGAAACAACGTCCCAAGTGTTATTTGAATTAGGGGTGGCAAAACGGATTGTGGCCTGCTGGGCCGGCCCGCGCACCCACCAAAAATGGAGGGTTGGGTAAAGACTTTAGGCCCGCCTCCCGCCTAAGCCCGCCGCTCGCCAAAACCCGCCGCTCGCCAAAACCGCCCTGCCAAAGCCCGCCGCCCGTCAAAGCCCGCCACTCCGTCAAAATTCGCTATTTTTTTAGTTAATTCTAACTCTTGATGATTTTATTTTATACATTTATTTGTGAATATATGAAATATTTTTAAGTAAAATTTGATAAAGAAATGCTTTATAAAAGTTGTTCTAAACACTATGTGAAAAATCTAATTAAAATTTAAAAAAAGTCGATTAATATATTAAAAAATAAAAAATAAATAAATAAATAAATTATTAGGTGGGCAGGCCCGCCAACCTGCCACCTTGGCAAGACGGGTTAAGTTTTTATGCCCATTTCAATTTGGCGGACTTGCTCGCCCCGCTCTTTTTTTGGCGGGCATATGGTGGTGCGGGGCGGGTCGCTCGCTTTGCCACCCCTAATTTTAATGCAAAGAAAATATTTCAACCACCATCTCCTGACACCAATTGGAATCAGTCATAGATTCCCCTGTAGACTTAGGAATAGACACAAAATCCAAAGTTGAAACAAAAGAAACATAGGAAGTAGAGAGACGGTCATAATTTATAACACAAGCATATTTAGGATTAGGATGATGAGACTGAAAACCTTTTTTGTAATGCTATTAGAAGGTCAAGTTTTGGTGACGTAACTTGAGGAGCAGTTGGAGCGGGAGATGGTGTTGGTGATGGATCATATCATCTATTTCTTTCGATGGAGGGTGTGTTTATCGCTGGTAGACACATAATGAAGGTGTAAGGGCTTCAATAGGTATGGGGATGACATGATAGATATATGGAACCTCTAAAGTACAATTCTCATCAGGTGACCTAGAGGCAGAAAAAAATGGGATTGTTTCAAAGAATGTGACATCGTAGGAAATAATGTATCGTTAAAAAAATGATATGCTTTTTTTATACGTGAATAGCCTATAAAAATACATTTGAGATATGTCGCAAAAAGTTTTTCTTTACCTGTATTGAGCTCATCAACAAAGCATGTGCAACCAAAGACGCTGAGAGGAATGAGGTAGAGAACATGTTACGAGTTCAAGATATAGTATGGAATATGATCTTGAAGGACTGATGATGTCATTCGATTGATAAGGTGACAATTTGTGAGAAGAGAATCTCCCAAAAAACGAGAAGGGACATTGTGGTGAAGTAAAAAAGTTTGTGCAGTTTGAACTTAATGACGATTCTTTCATTTAGCAACACTGTTTTGCTGTGGTGTGTAAGCATATTGTGATTGATGAATAATCCCCTATGATGTTAAAAACAATTGAAAATGGGATGAAAAATATTCACGAGCATTACCAGTGTGTAAAAACTTTTAAATACATGGAAAACATCTGAAAGATTTTTCATTAAAAATAATCAAGTACATCGTGAAAAATCATCGATGAAAGTTACAAAGTAATAGTATCCTAAAATTGACTTGACACGACTAGGACCCCAAATATCAAAATAAACTAAAGCAAAAGGTTACACGATGCTTTTATTTACTTGTTGACAATAGGTGTGATAATTATGTTTGCCTAATTAACACGACTGACACTCAAATGACAAAAGCTTAGAAAAACTAGAAACTAAAAGACATGTTTTATTAAGGCTAGGTTGACCAAACGTTAATGTGTAAGGATTTGAGAAGCAATGGAAGCACATGCGATCGATGGAGATAGATGATATAATCCTACAAACTCACTCCCTGCTCCAATCATTCGTCATGTACATTGATCAATGATCATGAACATAAATAGAATTATCAATAAAAAATGAAATAATCAAAAGTACGAGTGAGTTTGTTGATATATGTTATATTAAAAGGACAACCACGAATATAGAGCACATAATTTAAAGAAAAAGTTGGAATTGGGCAATTTTAACCAAGACCTTGAACTTTGAATTTAGAGTCATCCGCCACAGTGACAAAAGGCAAAGAATCATAATAAGACAAGTGAGATAAAAGAGATTTATTACTAGTCATATGATCAAAGGTACCAGAGTCAAGGACATAAGGACCCAGGGAGGATGTAGGGACAAAGGCTGCGGGATTACCAAATTGAGCAACGATAGTAGAAGATGATGATTGATGGGCTGATTTGAACTTTAGAAACTTTTTGTAATCAGCGGCCGGAATAGTAACATCTTTAGTGATAGCCAGTTGAGCAACAACAACATCCTTAGGTGGTTGTTTTTGTTCTCTTACATTTGTATGACATTCATCTTCAATATGATTGTAACGATTGCAATAATTACAATGAATACCATGGCGTTGGCCACCACGTCATCTATTTCCTCCACCACGACCATGGTAGTGAGAAGCGAGAGAAGATGATTGTTAAAAGGGTAAGTATTTCCTTTATCGTTTCCTCAGGGATTGATGTGATACTACCGCTGCTCTGCAGTTTAATGTATTTTGAGTTAAGGTTGAGTAATATTTTGGTAACATTAGATGTAAATAGCATTAAAAGTAAATAAAGATAGTAAAATAGGGTTTGAAAACGATTTGGTAAAATTGTGTTAAGATTAGTTTTTGGTAACTTGATTTGTATATATTTAGCTAATCACGCATATGAACATGTTAATGATTAATATAACCACATATCCTCTCGATATAGTTTATCTCTAAAGCAATACCGTGGATGTTATCATATCGACCGTTAGATGATCTCTCATGCCAACAATCAACATGATAATCTTTAAAATCTCAAATACAAGTGATTATCAACTCACAAATCTATCTCTAGAGTTTGATTATTGATAGATGAATATCTTTTGATCAAGATTTGAAACATATCTCTCAATAGTGCATCAAAACAACATATAAACATGAATAACAAAGATATTCACCATATATTAATCATCAACAAGGTTCATACACAAAAGATTAAGCAAAATACATACTTTACAAGCTAACTACCTCTAATCTTGACACATGAGAAGTTTAGCTCTCCATAACTGAAAATTCTAGTAACCCACACGCGATGTCGTAGTGGATGTTATGACATCCACAATCACACAGAATAATACTTTAAAACAGAAGTGCATAAAAACAGTAAAGAACACAGCAAATTGTTCACCTAGTTCGGTATACAACAATACCTACTCTGTCTCTGGGGGCTACAAAGCCAGGGAGGGAATCCAATATAAGTAGTATTAATTCAGAGTTAAAATCCCCCGTTTACAACTTCTCACTTAAGACCTACCCAATGTAATTCCAATCTAATCCTAGACCTGAGTATCTCCACTCACTCCCCCTCAATCACAACAGTGATTACAAACAGACATTAATCTAATAAGAGATAAGACACACTTCAAAAACACACCTTGATCTGCTTAAAAGCTTCAATCAAGAGACACACACTCGTGCTTAAAAGCTTAGAGTGACAAAGTACAAACACAACCTATTCCAATACAATCATCAAAAGACAATTGCTTGGAGTACAAGAGACTAAACACACAGACACAGAACTATGGTTCTTCACAATTAACAAATCTCTCTGCGTTCCAAATTAGGATTGCAGTCTTCTTATATGCAGCTCTTGGGCCTCGGGCTTTCCAAGAACCAAATTAGGGTTAACCAAGTTAACCTAATTTACACGTCATCAAGTTGTTACAGAATGTGTTGTTAACAAAATCTTCTAGGAGAAATATTCAGCACACAATAAAATGTTTCATAAATTGTAGATTGAGAGAAATCTGGAAACATAATAATAAAACATAATAGCTTCTACTGTCAGACATGGATGTCATGACATCGGTCATGACATTCACTAACAAAACCTGTATTAGCTTAAACATATGCAGCCTGCATAACACCATATAAAGCATATCATGACATTGGTCAAGACATTAAACATCCAAGTATGTTTTACCACAAATGCAGCCAACATGAAAACACTAACAATAGCTTTAACAACAAACATCAAAACAAAATTTTATAGCATAAGAATCTAAAGATGATGAAGAAATATGCTTGAGAAATCTTGAATAACTTATGAGTTTTCTTCTTCTTCTCTTGCCCAAGAATTAGAGCTGTCAAAATGAGCTAGCCCATATGGGCCGGCCCGCCCGGCCCGAAAAATCATAGGGCTTGGGCCTTAAAATGAGAGCCCATATTTTTAAGGGCTTTTTTAGCCCGACCCTAAAAAGCCTGCGGCCCATTAGGGCTAGCCCATATGGGCCATGGGTAGCCCATAAGGCCCGCACAACTATAAATTTCAAAATTTTATATTAGTTTTTATATTGTGTTACTCCAAAATAAAACATTGATTTTAAAAATATATTATGTTTAAAATAATATAATTTTTTTATTTAATTTATAATAAATATAATAGATTTTTTATTTTAATTTTTTTATTAAAAAAAGCCCTTTTAGGGCCGGGTAGCCCGAAACCCATCTAGGGCCGAGCTCGGATAGTAATTTTGAGACTCATATTACAATAGAGCTTTTTTGGCCAAACCCTAAAAAGCTCAGGCCCATCAGGGCCGGCCCTAAATGGGCGGGTAGCCCATTTTGACAACTCTACCTAGAATGTGGTTGGTTGGTAGAATGAGAAAAAGATAAGGATGATACATAAAAATATCTCCAAGTGCCGAAAATTAGTATCACTCAAAAAGTAGTCCCTTTTAGCGCACAGAGGGCCGCTAAGCGGACTAGAGAAAATATCTTGAATCACGAAGGGTCCGCTAAGCGGAACTGAAAACTTGGTTCACCACTGGAAAGCTCGCTGGATGGCCGCTTAGTGGAATAGGAAGCTCGGTCCGCCACTGGAAAGCGCGCTAGACGGCCGCTTAGCGAAACTTGATGAACAAAACTTCTCCAAAATGGCTCCAAACTTGCTCCAAAATGATATCTTTCATAACTTTCATCCAAAGCTTTCCAAAATGCGAAATAACCTTCAAAACAAAGAAGAAAAACTAGTAAATTACATATTTACTATCAAAACTCGATTTTATTTATTTACACGATTATAAACGTAATTGAATCAAAAGTAGGGAAAAGAGTTATCGAAATACCACCAAAGTTATTACCAAACTATCCACATTTTGGATTCTAACAATGATTCAGTGGGAGATGGAGTATAGACCTATCCAAAAGCATGAGAATTGGCCAAGCGTAACAACTGTTCACTAACTGATTCATAGTCAAGAACAGTGGATCCCGATAAAATCTAGTTACATATGGAATCGAGTTTTTATGGTAGTTGCATAAGTGTCACGATCATGAAAAACTTGTTGCGTTGCTTTTCATGAGTTGTTGCATCATTTATAAACGACATTAGGGTTAAAAAAAATTAGCCTTTAACGAATCAAACTTACTAAGATACACTTGCATATTCATGTTCTCCAATTTTAAAGAGGAGATTAAGGATGACAATATAGAGATAATGGACATCGTTCAAGAAAATTTTCTTAGCCTTTTCGCAAACTTCATAGAAAGTGGTAAAGGTTAATATTGCGCTTGAAGATTAGGCATTATGGAAACCACCACACGGTGCATAAAGAGGCATTGGTTTGCTTCCATATAGTGCGATGAACGACGATAAGATCCTTTGATCAAGTGATCTTCAAGTCCTTTACCATGGAACCATAACTTGGCGACACCGACCGATACAATGTAGTTGGTAGTTTTTGCACAGTATGAGAAGAACTTTGGTAAAAGTGACGTAATCGATTGCGGATGGATCTCCCATGATAGTTGATGGCTGAAAAACGTGAAAACAAGGGTATTTAGCGGTGGGAAGAAAGTGACGGTCGGAACAAACAACGAAACGAGGTGAAAAACAGATCTGACACAGTGCGCGCAAGACTCGTGCATCAGGACTGTGGTCGCGCGTGAGGGTGCATGTGACGTCGGCCAGTTGTGGGCATTGCGACGCTGGGTTCGCCGGAGTATTGAGAACCTAATGGTGGCGATGCGGCAGTGACAGAGAATGAAGACCTGGAACATGATTATGTATTATGGGCGACAAGGTTTTTAGCCATAAAAGAAAAAAAAGTGAAATCTTTAACCTACGAAAACATATTAAAAAAGTATTTTCAGTATAATATTGTCTATGTAAGCTAAATATATCGAGTTGTGAATGTGAACTGAGGTATGAACATTGACCAAACATCATTTCCACCAGGATTCGAACTCGGTATTCCCCAAGTATCGTCCTTTGCAGAGCTCCTTTACTACTGGAACCCAAGTACTTTTGGTTCACACTAAAATATACTTATATTCATATGAATGGTATATAATAAGATAATAGAATAAATACAATTGATTCTAATTGACACACATTGATAATGATTTATTCTTAATGATATTAATTGGACATAAATTAAATAAAGTAACTTTTTATTCATTAATTAATGTACTTAAATCTCAATTAAATCTTACTCATCTCACACCTGTGTTATGACGTGGTTGGATTCCAACCGATAGATGGTTGGTTAAAGATTGGAAATTAATGAATTGATGTAAGAAATATTGAAAAAGAGACGCAAGGAGAGTCAAAATATAAAAACAATATGAGTTGTAGTTGTCAAGACGAGAAGAAGAGAGGAGTGGTCACGGGTTTCTCTTGACTTTTTCACATATAACATATGCCCATACTATACTATCATATCAACAATTCAACATGCAGCAGCAGCCTGTAGTAGCAGCAGCCAACATATTTGCCACGTGTGATTGTATATATCTTGTCAACTCAAATATTTGATTCCATTTGCTTGCCTTTTTACAAGTGGTCCAAATATAAGAAACAAACTACAACTTTTTACTTTTCCTTGATTGATAGTTTAACAGATACTTTAACTAAGCTTTTCTAATAAAGAACACACTCATAGTCACAAGTAAGGGTAAAAAATATATTATGTAGGGTAAATTAAGCTTTGCAAGGTTCTGACTTTGTAAATAAAAACAAATAAAATTTAGGCCTATTAGCTGTCATTATCTTACTTTTAAGTTTAAGTCTTATATTTTTTTAAAATAGAAATGTATTTAGATAATTAAAGTTTATACAGAAATAATTAACTCTTAATTAAATAACATTAATTAAATTTTATAAATATTTTTTAAAAATTAATGTTATTTTTACTTTTTCAATTTCTACTAACACACTTAAACTTTTATTCCAGGTTCAATCACAACCCTCATACACTAAGCTTTTACACGAGTTTAACTTACAATATTTATATCACTTACAATGTTGGAAGAAAAATAATTTCTTGAATTATAATTTCTACACAATTTGATCAAAACAACAAAATAACACAGCTCTAATTTAAGTATTTTGCTCTCTCGACACTAATATAATGACTAGTGTATAAAAATAATGTGTATAAAGAAAGTGAATGAGGAAGAAAAACATTAAATGAAATTTTAATACTTTGGAAGAGTTCACAAGACTCCATTATATAGTAGAATATATTAGGATATAAAAGAAAATTATTTATGGGCTTTGTCCGCCCTCTAATCGATTATCTTGCAGCGCTAGTTGATTATACCTAGCAAATACATAAACAACTCATCTACGATCACATCATAATCAACTCAAAGGGTTTGAAATCAACTAGGTGGCGAGTTCACTTTTTAATCGATTAGATATGTTGTTCCTTTTGGATTGGATGCATTATACAAAATAACGTAGTTTCTTCAAGTTGTTTCTTTGAAGAAGGAAACGTGTGGGAACAGATGTCCCAGCATGTGTGTCACGTCTATCCCCTAGCAGCAGGCCAAGGTGGATGGTGTTTTGTGCATTATTGTTTGATTGGTTCAATCAGATTTGTTGCAGATTGTTTAGAAATGTTTGTGTGATTTGTTTGACAGTTGTTTGAAGATCAAATCAATTTAAATGCATACCTTTTGTTGGAGACTTTGTGGAATAAATAAAATCCAATAATATCAACTATTATTCTAAACGAGATCATATTAAATATCCAAGGAGAACAAGCCCAAATTGACATTGCTATTTAAGGAGATTCACATCTCATGTTTGAGTGTGTGCTCTAGGATTGATTCTTTGTTCTAGGGTTTTTGTTGAGTCTTTTGTTTGTTGTTTCTTGTACACCACATTGTTGCTTCATTCATATCATAAGGAATAATAATTGGTTGTCTTAGTTGAGTTGTAATTCAATATTAATAATTGATTGTGATTGTTATTCACTTGGGATTAGTGATTCAGAGAAAGTGAGAGGGGGTTCTCGTATTTAGGGGAAGTCCTAAATATAAAAGATACTAGGGTAGAATTAAGAAGAGGGGCATTGAAATAGGGGCTTGTTCATCTAATACACTTTGTACTAATTCTATATAAGAGTTGATTTCCTTTATTGGTTTGGATGACCCCAGATGTAGGTTTGGTTTGCATTGAACTAGGTTAACAATTATTGTGTTCTTTATTACTTTTCTGCTTCATCATCTTGTATAAGTTAAAATGTCATATCTGGATTGGACAAGT
Organism: Vicia villosa; assembly: GCF_029867415.1. Lineage (NCBI taxonomy): Eukaryota > Viridiplantae > Streptophyta > Magnoliopsida > Fabales > Fabaceae > Vicia > Vicia villosa. The sequence continues at coordinate 1,110,019 of NC_081180.1, read as the reverse complement.
TGTCCCAGACATCTGTGTGAATACAAGATCACACTCACAAAGGTGTTTTTGATCCATGGCAAACTCCACAAGCAAACAAGCAACAAGGCACAAGCAGAAGAACTCAAAGAAAAGCAAGCATTGGTCACTCAAGACAGAGCAGGTCGACCCACTATACATATAGGTCGACTCAATACAAGTAAAACAAGAAGAACTCAGAAAAACAGCAGTCAGGTCGACCTACTCCCAACCCAGGTCGACCTAAAGTGGAGAAATTTACACATCCCTCTGATAGGTCGACCTACACAACAACTAGGTCGACCTAAACTGAAGAAAAGCTCCCAAAACGTATCTGAAGAGGATTCTGGTCGACCTACTTCCTTAACAGGTCGACCTAACTGGGAACAAATGTTATTCAAAGCAAATGCAGCTCTGTTAGGTCGACCTAAGCACTACAAGAGGTCGACCTATCTGATCAAAAATGCCAAAATCTCTGGTTTTCTCAGCTCCAACTGATTAGCTCTCATATATATTGTCCAAGGTTCATTATTGCAGCTTCTGAACACCAACAACTGAAAGATACACAAAGGCTTCTCATCTTCGATCATCGACACAACTCCAACACAACTACACACAAGCATGGAACGGAATTGAAGATTCCTAGTGGGTGAAGATTTGTGGGGTTTTTGGTGAATAAAATCTGAGGGTTTTGTCCTCCAAGATAGGTGAATTTTGGGGGTTTTTATCAAGAGGCTTCATCAAGGATCCAGCTGAGTGTGAAGATTGAAGAACAAGTGTTCAAGCAATTCAAGACACTGCAGAAAGGGATCAAAGTGAAGCTCTTGGAAGACCTTAATCTGGCTCAAGATTAAGGGGGAAGAAGATTCAAAGGATCGACAAATTTGGTTTATTGTTTATCGCTTTGTTATCTTCTTTGTATAAACTGCTTTCAACATTAATGAAAGATTTCCCAATTTCAGTTTGGAATTGGGGGCAGACGTAGTCGTAGCGAGGACGATCGACGAACTGCCTAAACAAATATCGTGTTCTTGTCGCTTTTATCTTTTCATTTACGTTCTGTTCATATTTGGTTATAATTGCAAATTGATCAACGATTCGAGTGTTAAAATTATGAATTAAGAACTTGCATAAACATCACAATTCATCACACATTGAATCACCATCAATTTGATCATTATCACCAAGTGTTTGTGTTTTTGCTTCTTTCACTATTACTGCATTGCAATTCAAAGTCTATCAAATCAGAAGTTAATTGATTTTCTATAGTAAAACATATTGATTCGATAACATATCATTTCATCATTAATCTTAATTATCTTGTGGTTTTGTCACATATACGACCCTTGCAATAACGGTCCGGAATAGACGCAAGTCGATTCAGAACCGCTTTCGCCTTAGTTCGAAATAATTCCGAAAAACTCTGTGAGATCTATTCACCCCCCTCTAGATCCTTAGGCCAGCGTCTAACAAGTGGCATCAAGAGCTCCGGTTTATTCCGTGCTACGTGAAACACTTATTGGAAAGATGGCTTCCGGACCTAAAGGGGCTCACAATAGAGCTCCAGTTTTCAACGGTGAAAACTATGGCTATTGGAAGGATTGTATGTGTGTTCACATCAATGCAATTAATAGGAACATCTGGACAGCTATTGTCAATGGTCCCTTTCAGATCACCATGACAAATGCAGCTGGTGCAGTTGTTCCAAAACCAGAAAATACTTGGGATGCTGAAGATGAAAAGAGATATGGATACGATTGGAAAGCGAGAAACATTCTAATCTCAGCTCTAGGAGTTGATGAATACTATCGCGTTTCCCATTGTAGATCCGCTAAAGCTATGTGGGACACATTGCAAGTTGCCCACGAGGGAACGAATGATGTCAAACTAGCTAGAATCAATACGTTAACTCAAGAGTTCGAACTTTTCCACATGGAAGATGGTGAATCCATCGAAAACATGCAGAAGAGATTCGTTCACCTGAAAAATCGTTTAAATTCTCTTGATAGACCTGTTTCCAATGCAGTTGCTACTAACAAAATCTTAAGATGTTTGAACAGGGAATGGCAACCCAAGGTTACAGCAATAAAGGAAGCAAATGATCTAAACACCTTAGACATTACCACTCTTTTTGGTAAACTAGAGGAACATGAACAACATCTTAAATGCCTTGACATGCATGAGAAAAGAGCAAAGAAAGAGAAGAACATGGAGAAAGAGGTAGAGAAGAAGTCAATAGCTCTAAAAGCTTCAAGCTCCAAGACCTCAAGACAAGAGCTAGAGGATAGTGATACAAGTGATGATGAAGACTCCGATGATGAGGAAATGGGTCTGTTTGTTCGAAGATACAACAAATACCTAAAGAAAAATGGAGCAAAACATTCCGACAAAGGCTTGATCAACTATAGAAAGCAATCCAACAAGCGCAAACAAGATGACAACAACAAAGGAAAAATCAAAGGGCCTTGCTTTAATTGTGGCAAAGTCGGTCACTACAAACCGGATTGTCCATACCTTAAGAAGGAAAAAGAGAAGAACCAAAGAAAAGGTCATAATAAATCTAGAAGAGCCTACATAGCATGGGAAAGTGATTCATCTAGTGAAAACTCATCAAGCGATGAAGAAGAATCAGCAAACTTATGCCTTATGGCTCATCAACACAAGAAAAAGAAACTTGTAAGTCATGTTAAACCTGAACTCATAGACAAGGTATCTCATTCTCAACTAAAACTTGCTTTTGAAGAATTACATAGAGATGCAATTGAAGCTTTCAAACTTTTGGCCTCAAATAAGAAAATCTTTTCATATCTTGAATCAAAAGTTGAGAAAACCGAAAAGGATATGGAAGCTTTAAAACAATCTATGCTAGACATTCAAAAGGATAAAGTTGAGATAGATCCTACATCATGGTTTGGTTGTGAGACATGTCATATTTGGCAAAAAGAAGTAAGAGATCTAAAAGCCAAATTAGACAAGGCTCTACAACCAAAAGTGACTTTTGCGGTTGATCCAACTAAGTTCAAAAGGTCGTATACTCCTTTATATAGAAAATATACCTTTGTACCAAAAGTATCAACTAGCAAAACAACATATTCTCATCATATTACCTGTCACTATTGTTGCAAAAAGGGTCATACCATTGAAAAATGCAAATTTAGGAGGATTTTGGTTCCTAAAGGAGTATTTCAATGGTTGCCTAAGTGCAACAAATTATGTACTCACTACCAAGGACCCAATGAAAATTGGGGACCTCCCTCTCTAAATTAATTTTGCAGGAAAAGTGTCTTGACATTGCCGAAAGGTTGTGGTTCCTTGATAGCGGATGTTCAAGACACATGACTGGAGACATATCTCTTTTCGTTGAGTTTCACGCAAAGAAAAAGGGGTATGTCACCTACGGAGATAACAATCGGGGAGCCATACTTGGTAAAGGAAGTGTAGGTAACCCTTCTACCACAACTATAACTGATGTACTGCTAGTAGAAGGTCTTAAGCATAATCTCTTAAGTATAAGTCAATTGTGCGACAAAGATTTTAAAGTAACGTTTACAAATTCTGGCTGCACAATAGAACATACTAAGAAAAGAGACATTATGTTTAATGGCTTAAGAGTAAACAATATCTATATGCTAAACTTGGATGAAGTATCTAAATCTAGTACCAAGTGTCTAATTGCTCTAGGTGAAGACTCATGGCTTTGGCATAGACGTCTCGCCCACATAAATTTTGACTTACTTAACAAGGTTGTCACAAAAGACTTAGTAATCGGCTTACCTAAAATGAAGTTTTCAAAAGATCATCTATGTGATGCTTGTCAAAAGGGAAAGCAAACAAAAATCTCTTTTAAATCAAAGAACGTGGTTTCAACATCACGCGCTCTTGAACTCCTTCACATGGATCTCTTTGGCCCTTCAAGGACTAAAAGCATAGGTGGAAACATATATGGTTTTGTCATTGTCGATGATTACTCTAGATTTTGTTGGACAATCTTTCTACCTAGTAAGGATCAAACTTTTCCAGCTTTCACGCAATTTGCAAGATTATGTCAGAACAAAATGAACACCAAAATAGTTGCAATTCGAAGTGATCACGGTGGAGAGTTTGAAAACTATCTTTTTGAAAAATACTGTGATAAGCATGGAATTGAGCATAACTTTTTAGCTCCTACAACACCACAACAAAACGGAGTGGTTGAACGTAAAAATCGTGTTCTAGAGGAGTTGGCAAGAACAATGCTGAATGAGGGTAGTCTACCTAAGTATTTCTGGGCTGACGCGATTAGCACGGCGTGTTATGTTTTGAATAGGATAACAATACGTCCTATACTAAACAAAACTCCATATGAATTACTAAAGGGTAGAAAACCAAATGTATCTCATCTCCATGTATTCGGTTGTAAGTGTTTTGTATTGAACAATGGTAAGGATAATCTTGGTAAATTCGATGCTAAAGCTGACGAGGGCATCTTCCTTGGTTACTCACAATCTAGCAAAGCATATCGGATATATAATAAAAGATTACTTATAGTAGAAGAGTCAGTACACGTGTCTTTTGATGAATCTTATACAAAATATGTCGAGAAAGGTCTTTCGTTTAATGGTGCAGGTCCATCCACTGAAGATATTGTCAAAGATAAGGAAGACGAGAATGAAAATATTGTAAAGAAAGATGCTGAGAAAGAGAAAGATGAGTCTCATGATGAAAATGAAAAAGAGAGCATCTCAAACAATGAAGAACTTCCTAAGGCCTGGACAAATGTGAAAGAACATCCAATTGACAACATAATAGGAGACATCTCAAAGGGCGTTACAACACGCTCAAAGATAAGTAACTTCTGTCATCATTTTGTTTTCGTTTCACAATTTGAGCCGAAAAACGCTAAGGACGCATTACTTGATGAGCATTGGCTAATGGCCATGCAAGAAGAATTAAACCAATTTAAACGGAATGATGTTTGGGACTTAGTCCCTCATCCGGGAGATCATCAAGTAATCGGCACTAGATGGGTTTTTCGTAACAAACTTGATGAAAACGGCGTTATTACTAGAAACAAAGCTAGATTAGTTGCCCAAGGTTACAATCAAGAGGAAGGTATTGATTATGAAGAGACATACGCTCCCGTAGCACGTCTCGAAGCTATTCGCCTCTTACTTGCCTATGCTTGTTCAAAAGACTTCAAACTATTCCAAATGGATGTTAAAAGTGCCTTTCTCAATGGCTATATAAATGAAGAAGTCTATGTTGCTCAGCCACCCGGCTTTGAGAATTACATGCATCCAACTCATGTTTATAAGCTGAAACGTGCTCTATACGGTCTTAAACAAGCCTGTCGGGCTTGGTACGAACGTTTGAGCAAATTTCTTCTTAGCCAAGGGTACTCTGGGGGTAAAGTTGATACTACTCTCTTTATTAAAAGAAAAGATAAAGATGTACTCTTAGTCCAAGTTTATGTAGATGATATTATATTTGGGTCGACTAATGCAAAACTTGTCAAAGAATTTTCTAAGATTATGCAGAGTGAATTTGAGATGAGTCTCATGGGTGAGCTAAATTTCTTCCTTGGCCTACAAATCAATCAACTCAGTCATGGAACGTTTGTAAGTCAAACTAAATACTGCACAGAGCTGCTCAAAAGATTTGGAATGAGTGAAGCGAAGGAGATTGACACACCTATGGCAACAAATACTAACCTAGACATAGATGAGAAAGGTAAAGAGGTTGATGTGAAATTGTACCGAGGCATGATAGGTTCACTATTGTACCTTACTGCCTCAAGACCAGATATCATGTTTAGTGTGTGTATGTGTGCAAGATATCAATCTTGTCCAAAGGAATCTCACTTAAAAGCTGTCAAAAGAATTCTGCGATATCTACGTGGTACTCCTACATATGGCCTATGGTATCCGAAGGGAAATGAGTGTTATTTAGTAGGATTCTCCGACTCAGATTTTGCTGGCTGCAAATCCGATAGAAAGAGCACCAGTGGAACATGTCATCTATTCTCAAATTCATTGATAAGTTGGCATAGCAAGAAACAAGTATCGGTTGCATTATCTACTGCTGAGGCAGAATATGTAGCTGCCGGAAGCTGCTGTGCGCAGATATTATGGCTCAAGCAACAACTTATTGACTTTGGTATTAAGCTTGATCGTATACCTATCATGTGCGACAACACAAGTGCCATAAACTTGAGTAAGAATCCTGTCCTACACTCACGAACCAAGCATATTGAAATACGGCATCACTTCCTAAGAGATCATGTAGAGAAAGGAGACGTCATATTTGAACATGTAGAGAGCAAGAAGCAACTAGTTGACATCTTCACCAAACCCCTAGCAACGGAGCAATACTTCAACATTCGTAGGGAATTAGGGATACTCGATATCTCTAATTTGGGCTAATTACATTTGTTTCTCTTAAGATTATTCCTTTACTTTATATATATATATGTATATATTGATTATTCTCAAGCTAACATTTCTCTTAGTGTAAAGGTAGTTCTTCATCAAGCCAGGAATCATTCCACATTACCTAAAGGCCTCCACTAAACGGGGACACCTACATATTGAGAAGGCGGTAACATGGTTTTTGTTCGCTTCCAAAAATATCATTGATGCTATAATATGCTATCAATTAACATGCTTATAGTGACTTCATACATATATCTGTCTTACTCATGTATGTGTTTCATTTTTAATCATAGCATATCATATTCTAAAGATACAAGCAAATAACTAGGCATAAACACATCATATATAGAGCATTTTTACAAATATTTGGAATTTAGGTCGACCTAATCTGCCTCTGAGTCGACCTACACAAGTCATTTTTCAACATCTAAGCTAAAATGCCCAGTTACGTCGACCTACCCTCCTTTAAGGTCGACCTAATCTGCATTTTTTTCAGGCTTCTCTGTTAGGTCGACCCAACCCTAAATTAGGTCGACCTACTGCTACAAATATTTCCCAAATTGGGTCTGTTGGTCGACCCGACCCATACCCACTCATACATAATCATCTCTTTTACCTATTTTTGCTCATTTGCATACCATTTGTAAGGCCAACCCTAATTCCTCAAGTGCAAACTCTGTCACAAATCTCCTCTCTCACTCTCCTACTCAACAATCATACCTCCAAAATCAAGAAAGGGAAAGGAAGTTGCTACTAGTTCATCTTCTCAACCGGTAAGTGCTCTTGTTCATCCTGACTGTAGGGAAAATTTTGAGAAGTGGCAGATGAAACGAAAAATTGTTAAGCAATATACCTATGATCCAAATCTTGTCAAAAATATGCATATCCCCGATGTCGCTGATCTGATTGAACATCAAAATATTCATCCCTTAGTGCAATGTGATACTCCATACTGTGAAAATACTGTCAGGGCTTTCTATGCAGGATTTACAAAAGGGGATGGTTGTAATTTCCGATTCAAAATGGGTTCTAGGTCGCATGTTGTTGACAAACGGGCTTGGATAAGCATCTTTGGTCTCAAAATTGTAGGCGATGAATTCTGTATGGAAGACGGGGATGTACCGGGAAACTATGACCATGTAGCCTACATGAAATCTATCCTCAAACACCCTTCCGTCTTTGACAAACCAAATGAAACAATAACAGCCGGTCACCTAAAGCGAGATCCTAGGCTCCTAAATTGGGTCATCTCAAGAATCATTCGACCAAGAGCAGGAGGGTACTCAAGAATTGAACGGAATGAAGTTGTGCTCATGTATCTGCTGCAAAACAGAACGCGTGTACATTGGCCTTACTTTCTAGCTGCAAAGTTTCATGAGGTCCAACAGAAAACTACCGCCCTGTGTTATGGATCAATAATTCAGACAATTGTCAACCATTTCGGAATGAGGCTTGATCACTTGCACTACATCCGCATGCAACAATCTCAAGAATTCTCACAAACAACATTGACCCTTATGGGATACCATTGGAATCCAGTTAGGAAAACCTACTATCTCATTCAAAAAGGAACCGGGAAGGTTATTTACAATTATGATGATCCTACGGAGTTTGGAAACATTGCAGGAAATGAAGAAGAAGGATTTGATCAAGACAATGCAAATGATGATGATCACCCTATGGAAGATGTTCCACAAGATACGGATGCAAATTGGAGATATGCTCCTTCTCAACAAGAGGATATCCCTTGGGGATATACAGCTCCGTCTCCGCCGGATCAAACCAACATCATAGCCATGTTAGAGAATATGCAACTCCTACAACAACAGCACTTCGACACACAGCAGCTCCAATTCCAACAAATGCAACAGCTTCAACAAGACCGCTATGACGAACAACAACGATAATATCAATCGTTATACGGCTTGGTTCAGGACCACAAAGCTGACTTTGAGACATTTGCATCCAACTCCACTTTAAGACAGAATCAATATGAGGAAACGGCATTGAACCGTCATGCCAATCTAAGCCAATGCTTCAATACCCTCAATCTTTCTGTGCTTGATCTGTTGGAACAAGTTGAAGAAGATCGTCCTCACACATTTCAAAGAGGAAGGGGAAGAAGGGGCAGGCGTTAGGATGCATTCTCTATCATACCATCATGTCATTGCATTTCATTTCATTATCATTATGTTCAAATTGCTATATGTTGTCGTACTTTGTTTTTTTTTAAATCTCCTGGATTATTATGTATGTTTAAGTGTACCTTTAAATATGTTTGGGTCTTATGTTATTTCTACCTATCTTTATTTATTATACTATGTCATGCTAGCGTATATCTATTTTATCTCGCTACTCGCTTCTACTGTCCCGTCGTTGTATTTCTTTTGATGTTGTCAAAGGAGGAGATAGGTGCTGAGAGTACGGGGGAGCTTGAGCTCAGTATGAAGAAGCTTCAGCTTACACATACAAGTCCGGGGGAGCTATCACTACATGTTGACGAAGCTTTTGCAACCGGTTTGCCATCATCAAAAAGGGGGAGTATGTGAATACAAGATCACACTCACAAAGGTGTTTTTGATCCATGGAAAACTCCACAAGCAAACAAGCAACAAGGCACAAGCAGAAGAACTCAAAGAAAAGCAAGCATTGGTCACTCAAGACAGAGCAGGTCGACCCACTATACATATAGGTCGACTCAATACAAGTAAAACAAGAAGAACTCAGAAAAGCAGCAGTCAGGTCGACCTACTCCCAACCCAGGTCGACCTAAAGTGGAGAAATTTACACATCCCTCTGATAGGTCGACCTACATATCAACTAGGTCGGCCTAAAATGAAGAAAAGCTCCCAAAACGTATCTGAAGAGGATTCTGGTCGACCTACTTCCTTAACAGGTCGACCTAACTGGGAACAAATGTTATTCAAAGCAAATGCAGCTCTGTTAGGTCGACCTAAGCACTACAAGAGGTCGACCTATCTGATCAAAAATGCAAAAATCTCTGGTTTTCTCAGCTCCAACTGATTAGCTCTCATATATATTGTCCAAGGTTCATTATTGCAGCTTCTAAAAACCAACAACTGAAAGATACACAAAGGCTTCTCATCTTCGATCATCGACACAACTCCAACACAACTACACACAATCATTTTTGCGTTGAGGGTTTGCGTTCAAGATCGATAACGTCCATGGAACGGAATTGAAGATTCCTAGTGGGTGAAGATTTGTGGGGTTTTTGGTGAATAAAATCTGAGGGTTTTGTCCTCCAAGATAGGTGAATTTTAGGGTTTTTTATCAAGAGGCTTCATCAAGGATCCAGCTGAGTGTGAAGATTGAAGAACAAGCGTTCAAGCAATTCAAGACACTACAGAAAGGGATCAAAGTGAAGCTCTTGGAAGACCTTAATCTGGCTCAAGATTAAGGGGGAAGAAGATTCAAAGGATCAACAAATTTGGTTTATTGTTTATCGCTTTGTTATCTTCTTTGTATAAACTGGTTTCAACATTAATGAAAGATTTCCCAATTTCAGTTTGGAATTGGGGGCAGACGTAGTCGTAGCGAGGATGATCGACGAACTGCCTAAACAAATATCGTGTTCTTGTCGCTTTTATCTTTTCATTTACATTCTGTTCATATTTGGTTATAATTGCAAATTGATCAACGATTCGAGTGTTAAAATTGTGAATTAAGAACTTGCATAAACATCACAATTCATCACACATTGAATCACCATCAATTTGATCATTATCACCAAGTGTTTGTGTTTTTGCTTCTTTCACTATTACTGCATTGCAATTCAAAGTCTATCAAATCAGAAGTTAATCGATTTTCTATAGTAAAACATATTGATTCGATAACATATCATTTCATCGTTAATCTCAATTATCTTGTGGTTTTGTCACATATACGACCCTTGCTATAACGGTCCGGAATAGACGCAAGTCGATTCAGAACCGCTTTCGCCTTAGTTCGAAATAATTCCGAAAAACTCTGTGAGATCTATTTACCCCCCTCTAGATCCTTAGGCCAGCGTCTAACAATCTGATCCAAGATCTGTCCCCTAAGGAACAAAATTTCAATTGGTATCAGAGCAGACACTCTATTCTGTTTGGGTGGAGCCCAAAGGAGATATTTTTTGTTCATATGAATAACACTAAGTATGGAGGGTCTCTCAAAAGGGGACTGCGTAATTGATTTAGTGTCATCATCTAATCAACTCACGAATATTTTTTACAAAACCTCTTCCTTAAGAAAACTTCTTTTCATAAGAACTGAGCAGCAAGTAAGATCTATGTGGATCTATGTGCTTGCAAGTAAGATCGTCAATTAGTTTTGATGATGACAATTGATGAAGCAACTTTGAATATAACACCTCCATAAGTCAAACGACTTATGGATGTTGATAGTTCTATATGACAAGGAGAGTTAATTTCAAGTGTCAAAGTAAAGCTTCTGATGACGGCATGTGATCATGAAGACATATCAAGCCTCATCATTAAGAAGATTTAAGTCCAAATTGAATTGCTAATTCGTTGATGTATCAAAAAGGGGAACTTGAAAATTTGAAGTCGTGAAAGTGTGAAAGCTCGTATGGTCCTACGTTTAGAGTGGTCAATTAAAATGTAGAAGATCAAGAGTAAGTCTTGAAGTACTATTGCAACCACACATAGATAAAATTTATAAAACTCTCTCTGATTTCGTAAAACTTCTTGAAAATCAAACAAGGCTTGTGTGAACTTGATCAAGAAGTATTTTTAATCAATTGGAAATTTTTTGCACTACCTAATTGATTAAGGACTTGGTCCAATCGATTAAAGGAAGGTAAATGGACTCTTAATTGATAAGAAACATTTTTAATTGATTAAACTATACAACCATTTTAGGTTTCCTTTTTGGCTTAGGGTTATCGTAATTTAAAAGCCTTTAATTTAATAATATCTAGGTATAATGGTATAATTGGAAGAGACTCTAGGGGGCAAAAGGTATATGCTTAGACTATCGTCCTTATCAATTTACCATTTTTATTAGTTCAAATGCCCCGACCTTTTGAATAAGGCACCCCTTTTTCGGATATTCCGCCCAGACCCTTAATATCTCCATCCATAATGTGCAATCATGCGTAAAATGTGTATTGAGTCAATAAACACTACATAGGAAATCATGGAATTTAGCTACACTTTCTAGATTTCAGGGAACCAAACACCCATTCTTATAGTTATAGTGGTTGCAACATCCTAGGAAGACTTAGGTCCAGACCAGGGCCGACCCAATGTAATATGAGGCCTAAGGCGACTATTAAAACGAGGTTTTTTGGCTTATCCACTATGATAAAATATTTGATTTTTAGAAGAAGTTCTAAGATTTTTTACGAATAACTTTTTTGGTATCTACTAAGAAACTAATGTTAATTTTTGTAGTTAAATATTTATATTTTTTATCAAGGTTGAATTATTTTTCAATACAAAATTGAATACGAAATTCTACTCATTCAGAGTTATAAAATTGAATACAAGATTTGAACACAAGACCTTCCAAATAAAACATCAATTAATATTTGTCGAAAAACGAAAATTGTGTATAGATTCTTGTTTAGCCCGGGCCGGCCCAATGTAATGTGAGGCCTAAGGCGACTATTAAAACGAGGTTTTTTTTGTTTATCCACTATAGTAAAATATTTGACTTTTAGAAGAAGTTCTAAGATTTTTTACGACTAATTTTTTTGGTATCTACTATGAAACTAATGTTAATTTTGGTAGTTAAATATTTACATTTTTTTTTAAGGTTGAATTATTTTTCAATACAAAATTGAATACGAAATTATCCTTATACAGAGTTATAAAATTGAATACAAGATTTTAACACACGACCTTCCAAATAAAACATCATTTACTTACCAACTGAGCTAAACAAGCATCTAAACACAACTTTCGTTTTTCGACAAAGATACTGAATTTTAATTTTTCGAGGCCTAAAATACCTTTAAAAAATAATTTTTTTGGGGGCCTAGCTCGCCTTACCCTAGGACCGGCCCTGGACAAGACCTCTGGGACTATAAATAAATCAGTATCATGATACTATAGGGGAACTAACAACTACAACACATCGACAATATACACATATAGTAGCTTCTCACCTCACATGAGTTAGCTCTCAGTACCACATGAACCTTAAATCCTATGATTGTCCTTATTCACTTGTTACACATTTGTACTTTTAGTGAGTATTATTCGCGCACACCATGTACTCCCTATAAAACTAACATGGGCCATACATGTCGTTTACTCATGATTTCTTTCACCATCTTCTCACGAGAATGTTCGAGAAAAGTTACAAGAAGACAACCAACACCATCACTGGATATTTCACAAGGGGACTCAAGCTCCCTCCTAGAGAAGGTATGCTCGACAAGTGTTAATAACACGCATCACGCCCATAAAAGCTCTCAGTGTCTCCAACAAGGGCTAAAAGCCCGAAATCACCTTTTCACGAGAAGACACAATCGACGTACTCCTTCATAATAATGATGTCATGGTCTTCATGATCCAATATATCAATTGGGATGTGAAGCACATGGTAATCAACCCTGGCAGCTCAACAAACATCCTTCCCTAGAGCACCTTCTAAAGGGGCTTCAATTGGATTCCAATAAAATTATATCTTTCCAAGGGTCCCTGGTTGGACTATTGCGTGAACATGTGTATGTTAAATGCCAATTCTCCCTCGAAATAAAATTTGGCTCAAGGTGGTGAAGTATCTTGTAGTAGACGCCACTTCCCCATACAACTTTATCATAGGAATGACCTCTCTCAATCACCTGGGGTGGTATTATCCACCATAAACTTAAGCCCAAAATATCCACTACCTAACAAGCACGCGGGTAGAGTCATAGGGGGTCGGGTGATAGCCCAAGAATGTTAACTAAGTAGCCTAGATGTAACGAGGAAACCCCTCACCCTGGGTGACATTCCTCGTTCTAAAATGGATGACACCGATACAACGACTTGGGACCTAAGGTTAGGAACATAAAGTGAAAGGTTTACCCTGACCGAAGATTTGAAAGAGGTCCAGATTGGCCTTTACACTACCATGTCACTAAGTTATGCACCTCATTGTCTGAATTTGAAGAAGAAAATTTGATTTCCCTACTCAAGAAGAACATCGACATGCTCTCTTGGGTACCCTCGGATATGTAGAACATAGATACTAGAGTGATATGTCATCGCCTTGCCATAGACCCCTTAGTTACGTCAATGTCTCAAATTAATCACAAGGTTAGCGAGGAGAAGAGAATATGCATTGACGAGGAAGATTAGAATCAATAGATACCTATTTAGGGAAAACTAGAATAAAATGGATCTCGTAGATGCACCCAAGACGACCTTCATGTCCAAATATGGTAATTGCTACTACAACATCATGCCTTTTGGGCTTAAGAACGCCAACGCCTCCTAGGCTAATGGATCCCGCATTATTAAAGATAATAAGGCATAACTTGGAGGTTTACATTGATGACATGATCGTGAAGACATTAGATGGGGAGCCATGTAGCAGGCTTGGAAGATATCTTAGGATCATTCAAGAATTACAACATGCGCTTGAATCCTCCAAGTGATCATTTGGCAGGTAAGGAGGAAAGTTCCTGGGTTTCATGCTCACCAAAGAAGCATAGAGACAAACCCAGAAAAATTCCAAGCCATCATAGACATGACGAGCCCTTACAATGTCAAGGAAGTTTAGAAACTAACTGGATGTTTAGCCGCACTCTCTCATTTTCTTTCCTGTGTAGGTGACAAGGATTTCCACTTCTTCTACAAATTAAAGAAAAAATGAGAGATTAGAATGGACGGATGAATACGAGTAGGTGTTCTCAAATTTGAAGGTGTTCCTAGCATCACCGCCCATCCTAACACACCTAATAGTAGGTTCACATTTATATCTCTACTTGTTTATTATTGACCAAGTGTTAAGCTTAGTACTCGTCCAGAAAATAGATAAATTTGAATGACTAGTCTATTTAGTAAGAAAAGTGTCCAGGGGCGCTGAAACTCGTTATAAAAATATATAAAGCCTCGCATTTGCAATATTGTTTACCGCAAGAAAGCTCGGGCCTTATTTCCAAGGACATCCGATATTGGTAAAAATAGTTCATCCCGTACACAAGGTCCTCAAGAAGCCATATTTGTCAGAATAATGGTGTCTTGGGTAGTTGAGTTTTCTGAATAGGAATCCAATATATTAAAAAAGGAAGCATCAAGCTACATGTTCTAAAAGATTTTCAGGCAGTATTCAACACGCCAAATGGCGAGGAGGTTTCCCCCGCTTGGATCCTTTTGTTGGATGAAGCCTATAACATTAAAGGGAGTGGAGTTGGGATAATGTTAGAAGGACCATATGACCTATTGATCGAGTAGAAATTAATCTTTGATTTCAAGGCTAGTAATAACCATGTCGAATATAAAGCTATCATTGTCGGCATGTCCTTAACTCTGGAATTAGGTGTGTCAACTCTAAAGGCCAAGAGTGACTCTCGACGGGTGGAAAAGCAAGCCTCTGAAGAGTATCAGGCAAAGAAACCAAAAATCATCAAATATTTAAATAAGGTTCGTAACTTTTCATAGAGTTTCAAAATGTTTGAGATAATGCATGTGCCCATGGAACACAACTTCAGGGAAGTTCTATTGTTCAAGTTGGATAGTTCAAAAATAACAGGGTTCAATTGCACTGTGATATAAGAAACGCTCGCCATTCCTAGCATAGAGGCGGGGGAGGCAAACACTATCAATATCACCATGAGTGGTTGCTAGATGACACCTATAATCCATTATCTGCAATCAGGAAAATATCCACAAGACCAGTTACAAGTGAAGCAAATCTACAAGCGTGCAATAAAGTACATTCAAATGTCGGAGAAGCTCTACAAAATAGAATGACCCACTCATATGTTAATGTGTCCGGGGGAAGATGAAATCTCCCTGATCTTAGCTGACGTTCACCAAGGAGCGTGTGGCAGCCATATTGTGGGCGGGCCTCGATCGACAAAATGTTAGGAGAAGGTTACCGCTGGCCTTCTTTAATAAGAGATAACATGGTTTTCGTCAAGAAATGTGAAAAATGTCATAGACATGCTAATCTACACTATGCTCCATCCGAACTCGTTCACTTTGTAACAGTGTCTTGGTCATTTTATCAATGGGGCATTGACATTCTAGGACTCTTTCCTATAGCTTTTGGCCAATTAAAGTTCATGATTGTGGGAGTAGACTACTTCACAAAGTGGATAGAGGTAAAGGCGGTGTCCAAGATTACGACAGAAAGAGTTCCCCACTTTTATATGCAGAAGATTATGTGCATGTTCAATTTACCAGGAATCACCGTCTCACACAATGGAACTTATTTTGAAAGTACTACCGTGATTGATTTCTGTAAGGACTTAGGAGTACAAACCGTGCTCGTATCTTTCGTTCACCCACAGGAAAACTGACAAGTAAAATCTGCCAATATAGTGATATTGAAGGGGATTAAGAAGAATTTAGATGATGCGAAAGGATTATAGGCCAAGCAGCTGCACGAAGTGCTATGATAATATCTTAGTACCCCTCACTCCACCATCGAGGAAACCCCATCTACGCTAGTGTATAGGGGGATACCATGTTGCTAGTCGTAATCGACACGCCATCATAATGACACTCTAAGTTCGACGACGAAGAAAACATAACGGGGTTAAGATATTTCGATGACCTAATTGATGAAACAAGAGATGTCTCACACATCAAAGAGTTTGCCACTAAGATCAATCAGGGGTTAAAAAAGATCAGCCTCTACGAACCCTCGTGCTTGAGAGAATTTATAGTGTTATACTTGGAAGAGACCTTAGGACGAGGCAAAAGGTATACACTTATCCTATCATCCTTATCAAGTTTCCCTTTTATTGGTTTGAGCTCTCCCCCACCCCCCACCCCCTTTTGGATAAGGCGCCTCTCTATCATATACGTTGCCTATACCTTTAATGTCTCAGTCCATAACGTGGGATTGTGTATAAAATATGTATTAGATCAACAAACGTTACGTAGGAAGTCGCGGGATTTAACTACACTTCTTAGATTTCAGGGAACCAACCGCCCATTCCTAGAGTGGTTGCTTCATCATAGAAAGACTCGGGTTCATGCCTCTAGGACTATAAATACATAAGTATTGTGATACTCTATGGGAACTAACACTATAAGAAAAATTGCTTTTAGTGACCGAAAAGGATTAAAAATTGGTCACTATAAGTCTTAGTGACCAATAAAGTGACCATCAATTTTCGGTTGAAAAAGTGTTAGTCGCTAACCTTTAACGACGTATTTGGTGACTGATATTTAGCGACGGAATTTGTAACCCAACTAGCGACTGATTTTAGTTGATTAATGAAAGCGAAAAAATAAAATTTTAAGCACTCTAGGAATTGAACCATTGACAAGACGGTAACAGTTGACACTTCCTACCACTCAAATGTGTTGTCATTAACAAGAAGGTTTTTCTTTGTTTCATTTTACACTAAATTTCTTATTAGAAAACCTTTTATATTTCTTCTACTCTCACCATTTACCATTTTCATATTATACCCATTTTCTTGCGACCTTTTCACATTTTTCTTTCTAGAGAATAAACTGTATTAATGGTTGCTAAAGGAACAAACTCAGAGAGAATAACAATTTGATCTTCTACTAGAGAAACAAAATCAAACCGTTAACTTTAAACTTAAACAAGAAACTAATGGTTGTTTAAATACATTTAACTTGATGATAATGTTGACAGGTAATGTGTGCTCAAAGGATACTTCAACAAATGTAATACCAAAAGAGAGCGTATCATATGAGAATGACATTTTTACGTGAGAATATGAGAATGAATATGAACTATTAGATTTTAAAATAAATGATGGAGATTAAGTATCAATCTTTTTTTCTCTCTCATCCATTATTAAAATATAATTAAGGAGGAGAGAGAAAAAAGATTGACACTTAATCTCCACCATTTATTTTAAAATCTAATTGTTCGGATTCATTCTTATATTCTCACATAAAAATGTCATTCTCATATGATACGTCCTCATACCAAAATGATTAATGATAACTTTGTTAGATGATATCATCCAAATTCATTAAGGTCTAAATGATAATTTAGTAAAACTTCTTTACTTTTTTTAGAAGATATATTACATTAAATCTATTTAAAAACTTTTTATAAATATAATAAATGTTAGACAATAATTTTATTATCTTACATTATATTATCATAAAAAAACTAAATTAAATAACATTGTATTCAAACCATTCTTAATTCAACATAAATTATGTGCAGCTTTTAAGGGTAACTTAGAATTCACCTTATTTGAGAAATTTAATTATAGAAATTTATACATGGATGTTTAATGTATAAAGAATTGGAGAGAGTATGCAAACAATACAATTAGTTAATTTTGAAGAGCACCTAAATACAAAATATAAAATAATTAGTGACCATCTCTATATATAGGTAGAGGTTGTGATAGCTAAAAATTAATCTGAAGTTAAGCAAGTGTGAGAAATTAAATCAAACTTAGAGCAAGCCCCACGAAAAGATAAGTATTTTAGTCTTTTATACTAGTTTTAACTAATTAATTGGTGACCACAAGACTACAAGATGGAACCAGCTAATTAAGGTATCCCCACCATATTGGCGCCATTGTAGCATGCATTGCACGAAGATATTTGATGACAAATTGTCAACCCAAGTTTATCTTGCTATATTTCTTTTGTTTTCTTATTACATCTAGATCACACGCTTATTTTTTAACCTCGGTCAATTACGTCGTAGACTTTTCCACACAATCAATTTTTTCTTTTCTAAATAAACTTGTCATTTTTGTAATATATATATATATATATATATATATATATATATATATATATATATATATATATATATATATATATATATATATATATATATATATATATATATATATATATATATATATAGGGTCGGTCCTTTGAATTTGGGTGCCCTGGGCGAATTAAAAGAGTGGTGTCCCAAAAATTGTTTTTAACAATAAATATATAAGGATAAAAGAAATAATTGGATAAAAACACATTTTCATTTGACATTGTGCAAAAATGAATACAAGTATGGATCTTTGAATCAATGTTTATACTACATCAAAACATAAATCACTATAAAGAGACTTATTCTTCTTCTTCTTGATCCGATCTTTTTTTCTATAAAAAAGTTTATCAAACCTTTAAAATTATTTAAATATCATCCTCTTAGTATTTTTCATTGCAAAATCATTAATAATTTGCTCATACTCAAGGTTCTTCAAAAAATTATTTTCAATTGAAATCAACGTAAGACTATTTAATCTATCTTGTGACATTGTAAATCTCAAATAAGATTTTAATAATTTTAATTCAGAAAAACTTCTTTCAGCAGATGCAACACTGACAGGAATAGTCAATATTATTCTATAAGTTATGCGTGCATTAGGAAAACAATTAAAAGTATTTAAGGAACTCAATATCATATAGCTTGATTTTGATTCAATTGTTAAAACTTTTCTAATAACTTTAAATTCTTGAAACAAAATTCCACCATCAAGATCAAGAGAATCGTCATGTTTTAAATAAGTTTCACGATGTTTACAACATGCTTTCAAGTCCCTACCAGATAATGATCTAAGCCTTTCAATACTAAACAAGAATTCAAAAATATTTTCATATGTGCTATACTGCTCAAATCTTCTATCAAGTGAATCAATTGTTTGATCTACAATATATAAGAAATAGTTATTTCGGAAAGACTCTTCAGCAAACTCAAGTTTCAGTTGCGTGAGTTGAGACGAATTTTCCTCATAGTGTTTTTTTAGGGGATTTTCATCATAATATTAATTAATTTTATTTTAGGGGAATTAATTGATTTTATTCTACTTTATATTTTATTTATGGGAAATTACATTCTTTTATTAATTTCGACATTGTAGTGTCCTTATGATTTTGTTATTCAGTATTTTTCAAATATAAAATTCTAGCAAGTATTTTTATATTAGGGGTAAAATAAAATTTTGGTGCCCCTAAAATTATAGGGCTCCCGCCCCACGAGCCCGTGTTCAGGGCCACCACTATATATATATATATATATATATATATATATATATATATATATATATATATATATATATATATATATATATATATATATATATATATATATATATATATATATATATATATATATATATATATATATATATATATATATAAGAGATATAACGGCTTTAATTAATTTTTCAATAATCAATAGAAAAATAAGTGTAGAAGAGTTACTACAAATCTTAACAATTTATTTTCAATAATCTAACGGCTTTAATTAATTTTTTATAGAAAAATATTTTTAAAAATAATTAGATTAAATGATTAATTAAAGTCGTTAGATTAATGAAAATCAATAGTTAAAATTTAGAGTAACTCTTCTATCCTTACTTTTGAAGCATTGCATATATAGGATTCACTACGTCGTACAGCAGTTTTTACAGCGCTTTTTTTGGGCTTTTAGAGCACTTAAAAGCGCTGCCATAGCCAGCGATGCCGTAGGTAAAGACAACGCTTTTTGGTACGTCAAAAGCGCTCTCGTAGCATCCCCTAGCAGCGTTTTTTCTAGAAAAGCGCTCTCGTATCATCCCCTATAGCAGCGCTTTTTCCAGAAAAGCGCTCTTGTAGCATCCCCTATAGCAGCGCTTTCTCTAGAAAAGCGCTCTCGTAGCATCCCCTATAGCAGCGCTTTTTCCAAATGATGCATTACTCCGTATTCAAGAATTTGAACCGCATCAATCAACCAATATAATCACCATTTGATATTAACAACAATTCAACATGCGTGATTCAATGAACATCCCCACCCTTAATCCTCAAGAATGAACAACAACACTTTAATTTCTATCATCAATTAAGCACAACAAGCATTGAGTTTCAAGAATCCACAACAACAAATATGAATTTCTAGCAATATCAATCTCAACAATTAGTGTTCAATATCAATATGAATATCAACGCAATTCTACCTCTCATTCAAATTCGTTCAACAACAACAACCTCCATAATTGAATATTCCTCATTAGGCACAACAATTTGCAAATTCAGAATTCAAGTATCATCACCAGTAGCAAGCATGTAATAATCATCATCACACTTATATTCAAACAACAAGATCCACACTAGAATTTATCATCAACTACCAACAACAATCAACAGGTTTCATCCACAGTGCAAATAATTGAATCAACAACTAAAGGATCGTGAAATTACCGAGAAAATGAATAGAAGATCGGAGGAGTAGAGACCGCGACTGGAACTGCAACCAGAAGGTGAAGTCGTAGTACAAACGCAGAGTCATGGCGCGAAGCGGAAGCTCACAGCGTGAATCGAGTAGAGAAACAGAGGATTCACGGTGGAGGGAGGAAGTCCGACGAGGTTGCGGCGGTGTCTGGCGATAGAGGGAGGTTGTGGTCGAAGGTTGATCGACAAAGGAGAAGGATTCTTAAGGTTCACGGTTTTCTTCTCCGACGGCTACTAATTGAGAACGGAGAATGGTGGCTCACGGTTTTCTGAGATGGTGAGTTTTCTGAGTTGAAATGGTGGGCAATGATGGAAACGATGGCACGATGTTCTCTTGTGGGCGACGACAGCAACGATGGCTGAGATGATTTCAAAGATTTTCTGAGTTTTCTGTGGGCAGCGATGGCAGAGAAAGAGGAATTAGGGATTTGCGATGGCAAGATGGAAACGATGAAAGAGGAATTATGAAACGCGTTTAGTATAATTTGTTTTTAAAAATTTTAATTTTAAAAAAGCTATGACAGCGCTTTTGAAAAGCGCCTTCGTAACTAAGGCTATACCAGCGCTTTTTAGGATAAAAGCGCTTTCGTAGCCTACCCATATAGCAGCGCTTTTAAAAGCGCTTTCATAACCCCCCTATAAGAGCGCTTTTGAAAAGCGCTTTCACATCCTCCCCTATAGCAGCGCTTTTTAAAAGCGCTTTCGTAACCCCCTTATAAGAGCGCTTTTTCCGTGTTTTTTAATTTTGTTTTTAGCGAAACCTATAGCAACGCTTTTTCCTAAAAGCGCTTTCGTAGGGGTGCTGCTAAAAGACAAATTTGGCGTAGTGATTTGCTAACGTAGACCCACATGATTTTATGAATGTTTATTTTAACAACATGCACCTTATTGTGCATTTAACAATTTTTTAGTTAAAGCTTGCTAGAACACACCTTCATAAAAATAAGTTGATGTATTTTAGCAAATTCTTGTAGGGTTTGCTAAAATACACCCACTTATTATTATGAATGGGTATTTTAGCAACATGCACCTTAAGGTGTATTTAACCATTTTTTAGTTAATGCTTGCTAAAATAGACTTTTATAAAAATAAATGGGTCTATGTTAGCAAACCCTATATATGCAATGCTCACACTCTTCAATTCAGTGAGATGTCTTTTTCAAAAAAAAATTAATGATAAATTCTCACACTCAAAGTGGACAATACTTTGTAACCACAATAGTCAGTAGACTTGAAGTGTGTCCAAACATTAATATTAGAAGGAGAAGTCTGAGCTACATGCTCGAGCTTTGACCCTTTAACCTCTTATAGTATCAATTAGAGCAACTATTTTGGTACATAAACTATGACATACTCTTACTACTAAAACGGTTGCCATTAGCCTCGACTAGAAGACAACTATTCGATAAAAAATTCAAATTATTTATGAATCAAGGAGAAGAATAATTTATATACCAAAATCTTATTCCTCAATTCAACAAAAATGTCTTTTTCAAAAGACTAAGTCATAGCAATTTCTAGTCGATTTGATCTAACTGAGTAAACAACTTTCATGTGTTCTCATTTATTATTATTTATATTGCTTGGGGTCATATGTCTGGTAGTCATTGTTATTTGTCTCACACATCAAATATTTTGGTGTGGTTAAACTATGAATAATTCTTCTGAAGTGGTTTTAATTATTATATCAATTTAACAATAGGTGGAGCCCATCGTGGAGCAAAGGAGTTAAGTTTTCAAGTGAGCACTATGGGTTCCAAATGGAACATCGAGACATTTTTTGAAGACAACGACTTTGGATTATGGAAGGTGAAGATGCAAGCAATACTAATTTAGAAAATTTAGGCACTGAGGCCTACAAGTCTTACACAAGCTGAGAAGATCGAGATGGTGGATAAGGGCAGAAGCGCCTTTATCTTGTACCTCGGGGATAAAGTATTAAGGCAAGTCATAAGGTAGAAAACTATGTCTGAGATATGGGTCAAGCTTGAATCATTATACATGATAAAGTCATTGGCTTACATGTTGTGTTTGAAACAACAACTTTTTTATTTTTAAATGGTGGAGAATAAATCTATTATGGAATATGGGATAAAATTTCACCAGATTATTGATGATTCACAAAAATTATAGATGTGAAAACTGAATATGGGGACAAGACTGTACTTTTGTTAAGCTTATTAACCAAATTTTTTGAGCACTTTAAGGATGTCCTTCTTTATGGTAAGGAAGAAAGTATCACTTTGGATAAAGTCCAAACAATCGTAAGATCAAAGAATTTATCAAAGTTGAAAGATTTAAAGGTTGGAGATAGTAATGAAGGCTTAAGTGTCTCAAAAGGAAGGAGTGGGATTAGAGGAAATTAGAAAGTAAATAGATCCAAGTCCAAGGTTTATGATAAGTCAGAGTTTAAATATTTCACTTGTCACAAAATCAGTCACTTCAAGAAGGATTGTCCCGAAAGAGAGAACAAGAGTGATTTTGTTCAGATTGTGATTGCCTTAGATGAAGATGGTTATGAAAGTGTCGGAGCACCAATGGTAACAAATTTGGAAATAGAGAAGAGAATATTTTTACAATGTATATATTTTACAATGTATATATGTATAAGGTGGAGTCCCTTATCACATGTGCCCAAGAAAAGAATATTTTAAAACATTGGAGCTAAAAGAAGGTGGAGTCGTTCGACACGGAAACAATAAGGCTTGCAAAGTACATGGTATTAGTACTGTCAGATTGAAAATATTCTATGACTTTGAGTTCCTTTTATGCAACGTGGGGAATGTTCCTAAACTTAAGTGAAATTTGTTGTCTATAAGCATGTTTAATGATATAGGATACTGCACTAAAATTGAACACGGGTGTTGAAAATTTTGCATGGTGCATTAATAATGGAAAAATGGTCTAAATTGTGTGTGATGTATATCTTGGATGGTTCCATTATTATTGGTGATGCGTCAGTATCTAGTCAAGACTTTCTTGATAAATATAAGTTGTGGCGTTGGAGATTAAGACATTTCAATGAAAAAGGTTTAATTTAAATTGATAAACAAGGTTTGAAAGGGAGTGTGAAACTAAATAAACTAGAATTGTATGATAATTCAATTCTAGACAAACAACACAGGGTGAAATTTGGGAGTGGTGTGCATAATTCTAGTAGATTTTGAGTATGTTCACTCAGATTTATGGGGTCGGGCAAGGGTGGTTACTCATGGGGATGGATTTTATTTCCTCTATATTAATGAGGATTTTTGTAGAAGATTATGGGTCTACATTCTAGAGAGTAAAAGTGACACCTTGGAAAAAATTTATAAATGGTATACTCTTATAACTAATCAATTGGAAACCAAATTGAATGTTCTAAGAACTAACAATACTCTGGAGTTTTTTCAATGCAATTTAATGAGTTTTGTAGGAAATATGATATCAAGAAGCATAGAACCGTTGTTGGCACACCTCAACAAAATGATTTAGCTTATCACATGGATAAAACTAATTGGGACTTAACTTATGTAATCAACAAAGTAAGTTGGTTTATGGCAAATTCTGATCAAATTCATTGTGAAACTTTAAAGTGGGTGCTGAGGTATTTGAATGGTTCTATAAAGGGTGGTTTAAAATAAACAAGTTCAACTCAAGAGGATTACACTTTGGAAGATTTTGTAGATCCAGACTATGACGCTTTGTGTTTACATTGTTTGGGATATATAAGCTGGAAGACAAATCAACAATCAGTGGTCTTAATGTCATCTACTACTCAAGCGGAATATATTGTCCTTATTAAAGGGGTCAAGAAAGCCATATGGATGAAATGTGAAATTGGGGAGTTAGAAATTACTCAAGAATGTGTGAAGATAAATTATGATAGTCAAACTATCATTCATTAAGTCAATCCACAAGTTTATCATGAGAGAAGAAAACACATTAACATTTGTTTACACTTTATAATAGACATGATAGAGTCAAAAAAGACTTTGAATCAGAAAGTGCCATTATAAGAGAATCCAGTAAATATGTTCGCCAAATCATTGCCAAGATAAAAGTTCAAGCATTTTTTGAACTCGATCAAATTTATTGAAGAATAATTAAAACTTTAGAGAGACAAACAAGGTGGCTAGTGGTTATATTAACATCAGCATATATTTAATTTAAGTTAAGGTGGAGAACTTTTAAAATATTAAGTTCAAGTGGAAAAAAAAACTGGCATATTTTTGTAAACATATGTATACATAATTAAATATACTTTTAAAAGTTTTCAAATTTTAGTAGTTATTATATAATAATTATTTGGTGTCCAACCTTAAATAGATAAAAATAAAACTTAATAGAGTATTTAAGCTTTGAAATACTTTCATTTAATAATTTTTTAGATTTGTCTCTCTTCATGAACTTAGGTCTTAACAATTATTATATTATTTATTAAAATAAATTTTATTAACCCTTTCAAATTTATATTTTAAAACTAATTTAAAGAAATAAATCCCTTTTATTTTCAAACATGTATGATTAATAAATTCAGTAGTAGCATTGTGGAGACCAACTTTAAAGTTTTTTTATAGTTACATCATCATATGACTGATTATGAATGTTCAAGATTCATGTGGTGCACGTGAACTGCTTATGTACGGGACCCAAAATAAAATAATAATAAACTCAACAATAAATCCAACTCAAAACTTTGCAATTGCAAGCAACAACAGAATAATATTAAAAAAAAAAAAAATTGAACATAAAAACAAAAATGTCATGATTTTCACAGCACATAATTCATCCTTGGTTAATTTTCTACAGATTGGATTAGCTTCAACACCTAAAATTTTCATGTTTGATTAAAATTTTGTTTTAGTTAAAACAGTTTTTGACATGACATAATGTATTGGAAAGAGACAGAAAGAAGAGGAGAGAGAGATCTAGATAGAGTGAGAGAGTGTTTAATTTTCAAATAATATACAATATTTTAATATGATATAATAGAAGCATGTTTTTTTAAGAGTTATAAATAACATAATTATTTTTATAAACAATTTGTATCAGGATTCGAACTTGAGAACCTGAGACAACATTGAAAGAATATAATACTTTCTCTCTTCCAATTTATATTATGTGGTCATTTTCCACTGTTTAAGGAATATATATTTAATTATGTATCAGAAACAAAAGTTATGAGATAATTACAAGATTACTATTCATTAATTATATATAAAAAGAATGAAGAGTAATAAAAAAGATAAAAGATAACACAAAAAATAAATTTTAATATTTTATTAAAATTATAAATTGATTTATATTTCAATTTTTTCAAAATGATTTATAATTGAAAATAAATTATTGCATAAAATGTCATATTAGAATCATATAAATATGTTCAGCTTAATTATATTGATATTATTGATTGAACTAAGTTTACATAAAAAATGCAAGTAATTTTTCATAAATTAATAATAATTATTAAAAAAACACACACACGCTTATATATATATATATATATATATATATATATATATATATATATATATATATATATATATATATATATATATATATATATATATATATATATATATATATATATATATATATTGTGAAATTTTTTAGTGTATGTTTATCTTTTGAAAAAGTCAAAAATAATTTTAGTGATATAGAATTAATTTTGAAATGATTTTGAGATATTTGATACTTTAAAATAAAATAGATTTTGTTTTCAAATTTTAATTTATTTGAAATTAAAATTAATTTTTTTAATTTAAATATAATTTTTATATTAAAATTTATTTTTCAACTCAATTTTATATAAAATTATTCAAATATAAATCGTTTTACATTCAACTCACTTTAATCATAATTAATTTTAAGGAATTAATTTATTAAAAAATTATCGCAAAATCAAATATACCTTATTTAAGTGGAGAACAAAAAAGTTTAACTTTTGAATTGAATTAAATATAAATTTAATTTTTATGCATTATTAGTATAAAAAATTTTACACCATCACTATATCATGATTATTCAATTGTATTATTTTAAAAAAATTAAATAAAAGTTAAATATTGTGATTAACCGACCTATTTTAATTATATTTATTAAACATTATGAAAAATACAAATATTTTATTGATATTTTGTTGCCACAAACTTCCAAATAATATTTTTTTTTTTTAAAACATAGACTTACATATTAAGGAATTTTATTTGTGGTATTTTGTTCCAATATATGTTTAGTAAGTGTTGAAGAAAGGTCCAAGCAAATGGCACTCCTTTTTGGGCTGTGTCCACCCTGTCTCTTCTTAAAAGTCATTTTCTAGAGTGTAGGCCCCAAAACTCATAACTCTACTTCTTCTCTCATTTTCCTCATCAATCAAAACTAAAAGAAACTAAAAATAAAATAAAAAAACTCAATTAATTATCATATGTAAAATAAAATAAAATACCAATATACCAATCTCTTATCTTTATTTAATTTTCCTACATACCAATCTCTCTTATCTCTAATAAATTTTCCTCTAACACACTATAAAAGAAGAGAGAGAGCAAACCAAAAAGTGAGTTCTGTTACTAGTTAGTTAGAGAGAGTGGATGGCAATAGCAGGAGGAGCAGCAACATCATCACCAACCATAACCATGAGCTTGAGCAACACCAATAGTCACGAAGATGGAACTTCTAATTCCAACGATAACAATATAATTACAAAACCTACACCAACATCAGCAACAGCTATAGTTGATGATGATCACGAGCATGACATGGTCATGCCAGGCTTTCGTTTCCATCCTACTGAAGAAGAACTCGTTGAATTCTACCTTCGCCGTAAGGTTGAGGGAAAACGTTTCAACGTTGAGCTTATCACTTTTCTCGATCTTTATCGCTATGACCCTTGGGAACTTCCTGGTATATATATATATATATATACATACATACATATAGTCATCATCATATATATATATATATATCTATATAATAATATGAGCACTTCCCTCTTCTTGAAGCAATTCTGGAAACAATCACTTTTTTTTGTTTCCATCTTTAATTTCATTTTTTATATATAATACTACTGTACTACACTCACTATATATATATATATTCATCTTCTTTAATAATTAACATACACACACCAATTGCTTTTGTTTATGTGATTGAAAATTGAATTGTGTGATGAACAGCTTTGGCGGCGATTGGAGAGAAGGAGTGGTACTTTTATGTGCCTCGAGATCGAAAGTATAGAAACGGTGATCGGCCTAATCGTGTAACAACTTCCGGTTATTGGAAAGCTACCGGAGCTGATAGGATGATTCGAACTGAAAATTTCCGTTCAATTGGACTGAAGAAAACCCTAGTTTTTTATTCTGGTAAAGCTCCTAAAGGTATAAGAACTAGTTGGATTATGAACGAGTATCGCTTACCACAACACGAAACCGAACGATATCAAAAGGTATGTAAATGAAAATTACTTCTTCTTCTTAATTATCAAAGAGTCTTTGTTCTTTATATATATTTCATCCTGTATATGAAAATATTCAAACTGTTTCTTAATTTGGTTATGAAAAATCAATTAACCCTAATTTTAAAGAACTACTAGTATATTATTATAGTAGCTTTTTTCATAATCGATTAAGTAATCATAGATTCAAAGCTATATAATGCTATAACAGTAGAAGCTTCCAGCTATATATATTGAAATCAGTGAGAAGAGAATCGAAATTGATAGAAGAAGAGGAAGCAATTAATTAATACGTGATAGAAGAAAGAGAGAAAGAGAGTACAAACAAACAGTGCCTACTTACAACAACTATCACCGTTTGTGATTAATTTCTCTTTCTCTCTCCTTTTCTAACATACACATGTACGATTTCATGCATGAATTTGAAAACTCTGACCACAAATTAATTAATTCCTTTCATCTCTCGTGATCACTTTCATGGTGGTGGTGCAGGTAGATTCACACTGTACATTTTTTAAAAAATCTATTTAAACATAATAATGCATATGAAGTGTTTGATAAATTGTTGATTCTTATAATAGTAACTAATAATAAATGTTGATTTTTGTTTGTATTTGAATTTGAAGGGTGAGATATCGTTATGCCGTGTGTACAAGAGAGCTGGAGTTGAAGATCATCCTTCTCTTCCTCGATGTCTTCCGATCACGAGACCTTCCTCGATTCCGTCGTCGTCGAGAAACTCCGAGAAGAATAAACAGAATGAAACATTGGGAATAGGATTTGTTGTTGGACAATCAGCAAAGATAATTGATAATAATCATCAAATAGTTAACAAAATGGATGCAAACAACAATAGCAGTGGTGGTGATTGTAGTTCAGATCAAGTCACAACAGCTCTTGGTTTATCCAAATACAACAACAATACTAATCCAATTTACAGTCCAGAAGAAGAGGAACAATTGATGATGATGCAACAACAGCAGCAACAACAACAGCAACAACCTAGGCAATTAGTACAATATGCAGGAGGAAACTCATTGTTAGTTTCTGCCTGTGGTGGCGGTGGTTCTATTTTCCCTGTCTCGGCTACATCGGCGAGCTGTTCTAACAACGGTTCGAGTTCGACAAGTGCTGCAATGATGATGGATGATCTTAACAGGCTTGTGAGTTATCAGCAACAGCAATACTGTTACAATGTTCAAAGCCATTCCAATCCAAATCCTAATCATTTGTCTAATTTGCTTATGCAACCAATGTCTCTACCAAATCAACTACCAACGACATTCCCTGACAGACTGTGGGACTGGAATCCAATTCCTGAAGATCATAATCATAATCATCCCAACAGTAACACCAGCAACTTCAAGTAATCACTAATTACTCAGTTCTAAGTTTTAATTATATCAATATGCATCAATCAACCTACTATAGTTCAAATATATATATTGATACATGAGCTAGCTGATTTCAGTTATCAACTTTATGTAGGTTGTTTTTCTAATTACTCTGATTATTCGGCCTGTATCCTAGATTGAAGTAACATATATATAATTGTATCATGACTCATTTTCATCACTCAGTTATATGGATGATATCTTCCTATTATCCTTCCTTTAATTCCTGGTATGTATATATCTATCTGTACCTGCAGTTATGTGTAGGTTAAGTTTGACATATAATATGTTATATTATTCAAAACATGAAGAAATCATATATATGCTAATGGGAAAATAATATTCTAAATTTGGAAGATATGACATGGTGTGTATGTGTTCTCCATTTCTCTTCATGTATATAGATGTCATTTTATGCTGAACATAATGAAATGAAATGGATTTTTTTATTTTTTATAGAGGGTAATCCAACTGAGTTCCTTTGCTTTGGTAAATAATTTTCTTAGATTGGTATGTTAGAAGTGATTATTTTGTTTATACCTTTTTTTTTTCCTTCTATCCATCTTTTTATTATTATAAATTATATATATTTGTCGATAAAAAATATTGAAGTAGATAAAATAAAAATCTATCAGTGTGAATTAGGCAAAGACATTTTATGTTTGAATTATATGTATCCAAGAAGTTTTTTAAAATGTTTGAATTATATATAATCTCGGATGTTTAAAGGGGATCCTCCAAATTTATTTTTTTTTTTATATAGTAAAATTTTGTCAAAGTTAAAAGTTGAAAACTCGTATCAATGAAATATGAGGCTTTTTTTACAAGTTTAACAAAAGAAACATTTTTGGATGCTCCTAATATTGAATTCTAACAAAAATTCAAATATAAATTTCTACATTAATAAAACAGTAGGTTTTGTGCTATATGATTGTTATGGTTTTGGGAGTGTTTATTTTATTTGTAATTTTTTTTTTTTTTTTGCTTTTTTTAAACCTATTTTCTTTTATGTTATTTTTTTTGTAATGAGTTTAAATACTTCTTACTTTTATTTTTATTAAAATTTCTATTTTTCATTAAAAAATTAACCAGATGACTTGATGACATTTTATAATGGAATTATGAATGAGAATATTAATTTTAATATTTATCATAATTTTATGGTATTTAAAGAATCTCCTAGTATTAATTGATTTGGGTGAGTGAGATAACTCATGAAATATCTG
The DNA here is from genome assembly GCF_029867415.1 of Vicia villosa. Classification (NCBI taxonomy): domain Eukaryota; kingdom Viridiplantae; phylum Streptophyta; class Magnoliopsida; order Fabales; family Fabaceae; genus Vicia; species Vicia villosa. The sequence goes on along the minus strand of NC_081180.1, from coordinate 1,079,206 downwards.
TTATTTGAGTTAAAATTGATCTAAATTGATAGTAGTAGTTTAAAGTCTGACCTCTAAAAATAATATTTATCTATATTTATGTATTAATATAAATATATTGTTGATATTTATAAATTAATATTTTTTTAAATAAAAATTATTCATTGACTTCTTAAAAAAATTAAATATAAAGTTACTATTTATAATAAAATATTTTTTTTTATTTGTCAAAAAAAAGTAAATGTGCTACTTTATTAAATTATAGAGTCCATCTTCTACCTATTTTGGTCCATATTAGGGACCGTCGACATTAATATTTTGTGTAACACCTAGCTAGGGTATAAAAGTTATGACCAATACAGTCTTGGCCAAATTCTTAGGTGGTTAGCTGGAGTAAAACCTAGAGAAATTTAACAAGAATCATGTCATAAGTTTTCTTAAACACTTCACAAATAGTTATGCTACATATAAATCTAAATAAGTTTCTTCATGTGCATGCACATTCAAAGTAGACACTACAAACATTATGTGACTTACCAGTTTAAAAGCATTTTATGGTTTATCAATGGTTAACACCCATGAAAACAACTTAGAACATTTGAATATTGGGTCTTTGCAAAATGGGACAGGACAGACAATAATAATAGTATAAGTTATAAGTTTTGATTTCTTAAGGTGGTCACCATTTTCAATGGAGGCTACATTTGGACAAAATCCCTATGAGGGGGGATTTTTTTTTGTATGAAGAGTGAGTGTTCTGCGTATATCTAGCATATTTGAGTATATATATGATTTAAAATCCAGTATTTGTTACTATTATATATCTTTTTGCTATGTTAGAGCCTCTTTTTCTTGAGCAATTTGTTTTGGCAATGAAAGGAAAATCACTCAGGAACATATCAATCCTTGATGGAATAGAGTACTGCTAAAATTTTGTTGAAGTTAAAAGTTGAACTCATGCTCATTTACTCATATTAATATATCTAGATTATGTACGTATGCACCCTATTCCCAACAGTGGCGGAGCCAGGAATTTTAGACAGTTTGGGCAAAATTTTTACATCATTGATTATTCATCTGTTTTAATTTTTACTTCCTATTTTTATTAATTTTGCCTCTAAGTTTGCCCTTGATTTTGTCTAAAAATCAACTATTAAATTGGAAGGAGTGCAAAGAAAATAGGGGTTGAGCCTGGGCGCCTGCCCGGGCTAGCTGGGCCTTGGCTCCGCCCCTGATTCCAAATATTAATTGTTTAGCATCTTAAATGTGCTCCAAAACTTTAGGCGCGTCTAGAATCTCCATTTCTTTTTATAAGAGACAATTTATTTTTTTAATTTATTGAATAATTATTAATATATCTAGTCTATAAATAGATTAAATACATTAGTTATTGAATGAATTAAAAAATAAATTGTCTATTGTAAAAAGGAATGAACGTAGTATTTGATTTTATTCTTCTGAATATATATCTACTCAATAATTAATTAATTTTCATTTCATAAAACTTTTTAATGTTTCAATAAAGTTTTTATTAATATTACATTAAAAATTCCCACAATTTTAACCAAGTGTTTTCTATATTGGTAAGTGTACTTTTGAAAAATATATTAAGATGAATCATGTTCACACGAGAAATATGAGAAGATTTTTAGGTTTGTGGAATATCTTAATATCTTAATAGTCACGATTCGGTTAAATTTTGGGTGGAGAATTAGTTTCATTTTAACTTATTGACAATGTTTTTTTCTCCGAGAAATATGGTCTTCCATATACTAAGAGCATTATTATTCAATAACTCTAACTTGAATCTGATGTTCTTATTCAAATTGGTTAATTCGGATAAGAGATTCTCATGATCTTGTCACGTTATGCGTGACTTATTCTTTGATCTCTTACATTATTTTTGGATTAATTAGGTTATGAGTTACTCTTTTGCATGACTTAATTAAAGATATTTTAGTCTAGTATGCAATTCACTAAAAAATAAATAATATTTTGAATTAGAAATAAAATAAAATATTAGATATTTTTATTTGTTACAGTAATTTATTTATAAAATAAAAATGAATTTAAAAATAAAACATATAAAAATATTTATTAAAACTAAATTAAAAATTCATTGCAATAAAAAAATATGAAATTTATTAATTAATAATTATTGTGATTTTTAGAAATTTGTTGAACTTGTTTACATATCGATAAGGATTGAACTATGGACCGGTAGTTTAGGCTCATTTAACTCAACTACCTTATATAAATTGAAGTATCTCACCCACATAATAATTATTTCAATTAGACATAACTACTAATATTTATATCGTAACCTTGTTTTATAAATTTATGTTTGGAAAAAAATCTTGAGTTGTTTACAGTAATATAATTTTATGAAATAGTTAAACAACCCAAGAATTTTTTGTTTGTATGTTAACAGAATAACTCATTTTATATAATAGTTAAGTTTATTTTTTAAAACAAAAATCATCTCACTATATATAAGTGAGCATTTTTAATATATTTGTTGATTTTAAGAAACAATTATATGTTGCTTTACACAGTACAAGAAAAATGGTTTTCAAGAAAAATGGTTTTCAACTGGTTTACACATGAGGTGGAAATAGGTCATGCCAACTAACATGAATCACGGACCATTAAAAAAGTCTTCTAAACTTATTAGACGGGTCTATTTAAATAAAAATGAATAACTTATAACAGGAAATACTATTATATTTTATTTTATATTTTGAATTGAAATACGAAAATAAAGTTTAGTTGTTTTGAAAAAGTTGTGAAAATAAGTTGAAAAAACCTTATGAACGTAAGTTGTTTTCATAAGTTTTCTCAAACAAAGTGTCACAAAATTTATGCTAATAGATAAACTCGAACGAGTCAATAAAAACAAACATTTAGTCTCATTGATCTTTTAATATGTTAGTCTATTTAACAGTAATGGAGTTTCTTATTTTCAAATTTCCAAATGAAATAGGCTTTTAAGTTTTTATAAAAGGTCAGACTCAGGCATAAAAATAAGCTTATGATAGACTACAAGTCAGACTTAGGTTTTAAATTTTTTTAGCAAATCATGCTCAAGTTTGACAAAGTCTAACTCAGCTCAGCCTATTCTCACCCCTAGTTACGCTTTCTTTGTATTTGGGGGAAATTTAAATTTTTTTTGGAAGAAAAGCATTAAAATTTATTCACCAAAAAACACTGAAGCACAACCCGAACGCTTGGATCCAGGGCATCAATACAACAACTAGGTATACCAAATAATATGTATACGCAACTTTCTATACAAAATACATCTTATCATAATATTAAGAATAATATTCTCTAAGAGATGATTATCCAAGTCTTTACTCCCAAATATTTTTTCGTTTCAACCCTTCCACAATTCGTAAATTGTTTCAGCCAAAACAATTTTTAAGATTTGTCTTTTTGTCCCCTTCTTTTTTGCCTCTTAATTGAACCACTCAACTTCCAAATTCCACCCTTTTTGGATCTCTTTTTACTTGCAGCCAATGTAAGATATTCTTCCAAATATCCTTGAACCTACTACAAGCAAAGAATAAATGATCAAGTGTTTCTATTTCATCACAAAAACAACAAGTGCTATCAATTTGCATCCCAAATTTAATTAGCATGTCCTTCGTATGAATTTTTCTCCAAAGACACATCCACAAGATGAACAGCGCTCGCGGTCTTGCACGATTTTTCACCAAAATTTTATTCCAATCAACCTGCACAAAATCCTCCTGGAGAGTTCTATACATCAAACCAGTTTTGAACTTGCCTTTACTATTTGCTTCCTGTCAGTAACTCGTTATACACGCATATTCTCTACTCTTGACAATCTTTTTTAGGATCCAAGAGCAAGAATTTGGAATTTAGCAATGGAGCACACTGCGACCTTTAAAAAAGTATGTCTCTAGCCACTGAACCCATGACTTATCCGCTTTTTGATGGATGTTCCACAACACATTACACATTGACGCTTTATTCCACAACTTCAGGGAGATAAGATTCTGTCCGCCAGCAGTTTTTGGACTACACAACCGCTCCCAAGCAATAAGAGCCTTTCTGCAGACAGTTTCCTTACCACTTCACAAGAAACTACGACAAATTTCTTCAATCTCCTTAATGAGACATTGCGGTAATGGGATGATTTGCATCCAATATGCTGAGACGGCAAAAAGAACACTCATGATCAATTGACACCACCCATCATAGCTCAAAAATCTCGACGTCTAGTGTTTTATCTTAGCCACAATTCGCTCAATCAACGGCCTACAGTTATGGATTGTAAGCTTCCTACTGGACAAAGGAATCCCCTCAAAATATTTAAATGGAATTTCCCCTTCGACAAATCCTGTATCCCTTAAAAAAAGACCTCTCTCGTTGTGATTAACTCCCCCAAAATACACTTTGCATTTTGCTGGATGGGCTTTAAGACCAGTTGCAAAATAGAATTCCTGGAACACTTCCATAAGATTCTACACAGAGCCTCTATTTCCTCTAAAGAACAACATTAAGTCATCTACAAAGATGATATTGGTAATCTTAAGTTTCGCGCACCTTGGGTGGTAATTGAATTTATGGTTATTATGAAGTTCATGTAGACATCGATGTAGATAATCCATCACCAAGACAAACAATGAGGGGGATATGGGATCCCCCTGACGCAGTCCCCTACGAGCTTGAATGAACTCCGAAATTTGCCCATTAAGCGAATATTGGTATGAAACAGTAGACACGCATATCATCACCCAATCCACAAATTGAGTAGGGAAATTTAGTTCGCGCATAGTAGACTCTAAGGAAGACCATTACAAGGTGTCGTAAGCCTTTTGAATGTCCATTTGAATAGCGCATCGAGGCGAGACAACCTTACGAATATATCCTCTAAGCAACTCCTGAGCCATGAAAATGTTGTCGTGATTCATTCTCCCTGGGAGGAACGCAGACTGATTAATATCGACCACCTCATTGATGACTCTGCTCAAACGTTTCGTCAAATTTTTTGAAATAATCTTGTAGAGCGTCGTACATCAAGCAATCGAGCGGAGATCCTTCATACTATTTGCCGCAGGTGTCTTGGGAATAAGCGTCACAAGGGCACAATTAATAGCAGCAAACATTCGCTTACCTTCAAAGAATTCTTGCACAGTATCCATCACATCAGACTTTATGATGTGCCACGCGCTTTTGAAGATCTTAACATTATATCCATCCATACCAAGCACCTTATTTTCTCCAATATTACTGATTGCCTCCTGAACCTCATCTTCAGTAACAGGCCTAATTAGCTCCTGCGTACTACTATCTTTAACCTACTTTCCTTTCCTTAGAATATCAATATTAACATGTTTTAAGATAGAGGAAGATGTGCCAATTAAACTTTTATAGAAGTTTAAGACTTCCTTCTGCATTGCTTGGGGGTCAGTGATACTCTGCCCATTCTTATCTTCTAACAAATGTATTTCATTCAGCTTTTTTTTTCCTCTAACAATTAGATGGGAAATTTAAAATCCGTTTGTGATGTGAAAATCATGTCACTATGTCATTGGAACAGGTGAAATTAAATGAGTCTCTTGACTATCCTAATAAAAAAAACATTAACTTTTTTTTTCTTTTTTACTTCCCTTTTCTCCTTGTTCTCTACTCACACAAATAAACACTCCTACTTCAGTTAGTTTTGATAAACGTGGTTTACTTCCATTTTCTCCTCTTTCTATGCCCGTACAACAAACATACAAGCATAAATGAATATTGGGAATGCACCTCCAATTTAGAAGGGCTTCTCATAGTTTGTTTCAAAAGACTTAAGAAGGAAAATTGGTGCAAAGTTTAGCCAATAAAATGTAAATTAGCAATGGTATTCATTCCAATATATGGTCTTAGAAAGCAATGTAACATCCATCTCCCGCTGCCTCCTGCACCACCACTTTTTATTGCTCAACTCAATTTGTTTATCTCTCACCACCACAAATTCTATGTTTTGGTCCTCACTCTTTATATTATTGCTCCACTATAATCTCTTCCCATGCGTTTCACAATTTCGCATGTTTACTATTTAACATGTGTGTGTAGTGGCCATGCTCCACACACACACGAATCTTTTAGTTTTGATGAACATAAAGCAAATGGAAATTACAAGCAAAAAGAATAGATAGAGGAAGAAAATGGAAGTGAAGAAGAAGAAGACAATCAAGGTGAATTTGCTTTTACTTTCAATTAAAAAATAAAAGTTGCGATGTGATTTTCACGTGGCAAAGTTGCGATGTGATTTTCATGTGGCAAAGTTGCGTAGTGTTTTTAACGTCACAAATAGGTTGCAACTTGTGTTCCTACGACGTGTTTTGTCAGGTCGCTAAATTGGATGTTGTGATGTAATATTTTGGTTTGTGAAGTGGTTTTCACATGACTAATCAGCATTTTTTTTAGTTACATTAATGATGTAACCATTTTTTTTACTTTAATCCATCATTATTAATATTTTTTAATTTTTGTAATTAATAAAAAAAATTAGACAATATTTTTACGAAACGTATGATTAACTGTATATTTTAATCAAATAAAGAGGATATTGGGGTTTTGGGAGAAGGAAGGGTCTCACTGCATTTTTTTAGTCTCTTTGTATTGGTTAGTGGGTGTCCAACCATAACATAATCAACATTCAAAGAGGGATTAACTAGGAGGTTCACTAACTCCATTCATGTTTTTTCTGTCATGGAGGGTCTTAGTGCCTCGATTAGGAAAGTGGAGTCCTTCCGACTCTCCATAACATTTCAGGTGGAGAATTCTAATATAGTGGTGATCACCCATCTATCAGGGTCGGTCCAATCAATTTAGAGGCTCTGTTTTAATTTTAAAATGGGCTTAAATTTTAAATATAAATTATTTAAAAAAGTTAATATTTAAACTATAAATTATTTTAAATAAATTTTATAATTTTAACATTTTTTTTATTTTTTATTTAATATTTTTTACCTAATTATAAAAAAAAAATAAGCCTCCTAAAATTTGAGGCCTGGTGCTATAGCACACCCTCCACTTGTGCAAGGTCGGGCCTGCCATCTACGATACGTAAATGACATCATCTTTATGTGTGAAACTTTGGCTTATAATTAATAGATCATTAAGTGCTTCAAGTTGGCATTTGACCTTATAATTTGTTGGTGCACAATGAATAAAGATGATGACAAAGAGAATAACGGCGCAAAGATTAATGAGAGAGAATAAAGTTGTTGTTCTTAAATGATAGCTACTACAAGGTTATTTATACAAAAGAAAATTCTTGCCACGTAGGCCCTAACAGACTAAACTTAGTGAACAAGTTTAAGGTACAAACAGTACAATACTACAAAATACTAAAGTACTCTTACTACTAAACAGCTAAGCTAATGGGACCCAGAAGATAACATCTTCTGGTCAACAACATCTTCTGAGTAACCATCAGAAGATCAGCCCACATCAGAACTTCTAATGCTCGTCTTCTGGATATTGAATTACTCTTCAATACCATCTCTTAATTCATATTCTTCAATCAAAGCTGACAACGCCAATTCCATCCCTCAAGAGCAGAAATTGATCCGTCTTGATCGGCTTCGTCAGAACATCAGCCATCTGCTTCTAGGTGCTACAGTGCACAACTTCTAATGTTCCATTCTGGACTTGGCTTCTCAAGAAATGATACTTAGTCTCAATATGCTTGCTTCTTCCGTGTAACACCGGATTCTTGGCAAGATTGATTGCAGACTTGTTATCAATCATCAGCTTCAGAGGCTTCTTCACTTTAATCTTCAGATCTTCTAATAGATTCAGAAGCCACACAGCTTGACATGCAGCTACAGCGCCTGCGATGTACTCAGCTTCACAGGTTGATAGAGCAACAATAGGTTGCTTCTTGGAACTCCAAGAAATAGGACCTCCCAGAAACATGAACAAATATCCAGAAGTACTCCTTCTATCAACTCTGTCTCCACACCAATCAGAATCAGAATAACTCAATAATTCTGATTCTTCCTTTCTCCTAGAAGAAAACAATATGCCTTACTTCAGAGTTCCCTTGACATATCTCAAGACTCTGACAGCAGCTTGGTAATGGGACCACTTAGGTTTACTCATGAACCTACTAACCAATCCAACTGCATAGCATATATCAGGCCTGGTATTACACAAATACCTTAGAGAACCAACCAATTGTTTGAAGATCGTAGCATCAACATCTTCACCTTCATAATCAGAGTCCAACTTCTGATTCGTTTCTGACGGTGTAACAGCAGCTTTGCAATTCTCCAGCTTGAATTTCTTCAGAAGTTCTAATTCATACTTCAGCTGATGCAGAATGATACCATCTTCTGAGTACAGAATCTCCATCCCTAGAAAATATGACATTTTCCCAAGGTTTGTAATCTCAAACTCATTCATCAGCACCTTCTTGAACTTCATAAGAGCTTCTGGACAACTCCCCGTAAGCAATATGTCATCAACATACAGACACAACAGGATCATATTGCTTCCAGAATGTTGCACATAGACTCCATATTCCATCTCACACTTGTGGAACCCTTGCTTCTTGAAAAATGAATCAATTTTCAAATTCCAAGCTCTGGGTGCTTGCTTTAATCCATAAAAAGCTTTATGTAATTTGTACACCATCCCTTCCTTATTCTTTTTCACAAAGCCAGGGGGTTGTGACACATATACCTCCTCTTGTAATGGACCATTCAGAAATGCAGACTTTACATCTAGATGCATCAAGGACCAACCTCTGTTCGCAGCTAAGGCAATCACCAGTCTGATTGTTTCATGTCTAGCTACAGGAGCAAACACCTCAAAGTAATCTAGCCCAGGTTTCTGAAGAAAACCTCTTTCTACTAGCCTCGCTTTGTGTTTACCAACTGATCCATCTGGCTTCAGCTTTACCTTGAAAACCCATCTGACGCTGATGGCTTTCTTCTTCTTTCGAAGTTCTGTCAACTTCCAAGTCTTGTTTCTTTCTATAGCCTTAAGTTCTTCTTTCATGGCATTCAGCCAGACTTTCTTCTTGAGCGCTTCTTCAATACCCACTGGTTCAGAATCTACTAACATGGCACACTGAATGACCTCTCCTTCTGAGTCAACTTTTGTGTCTTGCAACATGTCAAAATCTGCAAACCTTCTTAGTATAGTTCTGACTCTCGGTGGCCTTTGAGCTACGTCAGATTCAACTACTCCAGAGTCACCACCTCTAGAGTTTCCACCTTCATGATCATCACCAGAAGCTTGTCCTCCAGACTCTATGTCTTCAGAGTTTTCCCTTCCAGAATCATTACTACCACCAGATTCTGGATCATCATCAGAATCTGGATCAGAATCAGATTCACCATCTGACTCATCTTCAGAAGATTCTTCATCTTCTGACTCATCTTCAGAAGATTCTTCATCTTCTGACTCTAACTCTTCTTCAAAAGTTATTTCTACATCAGAAGTTGGTTGAGACTCTCCCCAATCCCAAACTTCTGATTCTTTCACAATGACGTATCTACTGACTTCAACTTTGTTAGTCTCTGGACAATAGAGCTTGTATGCACCCGTACTGTGGTACCCCACCAGTAACATCACTTTGCTCCTATCATCCAGCTTCTTCCTTCTAGCTTCTGGAACGTGTTTGTAACACACAGAGTCAAAAACCTTCAGATGACTGACACTTTGCTTCTCTTTAGTCCACTTCTCTAAAGGAACAATTTCCTTCAGCCTCTTTGTTGGACACCTGTTGAGCACATATGATGCAGTAGCAACAGCTTCTCCCCATAGATTATAAGGAAGCTTCTTCTCTTTTAGCATACTTCTCGTCATATCAAGCAAAGTACGGTTTCTTCATTCAGCAAGACCATTGTGTTGAGGAGTATAACGAGCAATAACCTCATGCTCAATTCCATTATCATCATAGAACTTCTGGAATTTTGTGGAGTTATACTCACATCCACCATTTGTTCTGAGAATCTTTATCTTCTGACCACTCTGCTTCTCAGCCTTCACCTTGAACTTCTGGAATTCTGTGAACACCTCAGTCTTAAACTTGATAAGTGTTACCCACGTCATTCTTGTGAACTCATCCACAAAAGACACAAAATACCTATTTCCTCCAAGTGAAGGTTCTGGAAATGGTCCACACACATCAGAGTGCACTACTCCCAGAGCATGCTTTGCTCTTGGAGCAACTTTTGATACAAATGGCAATCTGGGTTGTTTGCCTTTCATGCACACCTCACATGACTTCTCAGGCTTCACAATCTTTGGAATGCCATGTACAAGCTTCTTAGAACTTAGATGTCCCAGAATTCTATAGTTCAAGTGCCCCAACCTCTTATGCCACAGCTTACTATCACCTTCTGAGCCTTCTGCACTCAGACACTCTGTTTCAGCTGTTTCTACATTCACCTTGAATGTTCTGTTGCTTCCATTGTTCAGATTGCGTAATCAACTTCTGATTGGAATCATACAACTTCAAGAGGTTGTTCTTCATAACAACTGAGAAACCTTTCTCAATGAGCTGACCCACACTCATCAAATAGCTTTTGATTCCAGGAACATACTAAACGTCTTTGATCAGAACAGTCTTTCCATTCTTTACTTTGACTTTGACATTTCCCATACCTTTTGCATACAGGTACTTATCATCAGCACATCTGATCTTTGTCCTCCTTTCAGAGTCAAAGTCTATCAGCCATTGTTTGTTTCCAGTCAAGTGATTTGAACACCCAGTGTCCATATACCACCATTCTGACAAACACCTTTCGTCAGACTCTGAAGCCATCAATAGGACAGGTTCATCATCTGAACCTCCTCTCGCTATATTTGCTTCTTCTGATCTCCTTCCTTTATTTGCCAAATAGTCTCTAGCAAAATGGCCAAACTGTTTGCAACAGTAACATTGAACTTTCTTCTTATCCTTTCCCTTCTGATGTCTCTTCTCATCAGAAGTTGAGGCTTCCTTCTGGAATATATCACCACGTCTATGCTTCTTGTCCTTCTTGACAAAAGAAACCTTCAGAGCTTGCTCAACTTCTCTCTCAGAAGTTCTCTCAGTCAGACGTAACTCTTGTGCTTCTAAACTGTTTTGCAACTCTTCTATTCTCATGGTTTCCAGATCTTTAGAATGTTCAATAGATACAACAATATAATCAAATTGAGGAGTAAGTGACCTCAATATCTTTTCTATGATTACTTGTTCAGAAAGAGTTTCTCCACAAGCCTTCATCTCATTAGTGATCACAATCACTCTAGAGATATACTCAGAGACTTTCTCATTGTTCTTCACCTTCTTCACTGATACGTCACCACCGTAACACCTGACCAGTATATCCCACGCCTCCTTTGACGTCATAGAATTTGCAATTTTCTCAAACACATTCACATCCACATACTGATGGATGAAGAACAACGCCTTTTGATCTCTCTTCTCCGTCTCTCTATGCGCTTCTCTTTGTTCTTTCGTTGCATCCGCTGCAACCGGAACATATCCTCAAGTGACAAGATCTAGAACATCTTGAGCACCAAATAATACACGCATTTGAATCATCCATTTATTCCAGTTTTTACCATCAAGAACTGGAAGTTTGGTATTCAAATTGCTTCCACTCATTTTTAAACTTGTGCAGACAAAAACAGATTTCACTCACACTCACACAGTGTTTCTCAACCCACAAACAACCAAGAAAATGTGATTCAACACAACTTTGTTTCCCAGAAACAAAATCAATCACACAGTCACACAAACTCAAGTTCACTCGTGTTTCCCTGTGTTTGGAACTGGAGCTCTAGATACCAATTGTTGGTGCACAATGAATAAAGATGATGACAAAGAGAATAACGGCGCAAAGATAATGAGAGAGAATAAAGTTGTTGTTCTTAAATGATAGCTACTACAAGGTTATTTATACAAAAGAAATTTTTTGCCACGTAGGCCCTAACAGACTAAATTTAGTGAACAAGTTTAAGGTACAGACAGTACAATACTACAAAATACTAAAGTACCCTTACTACTAAACAGCTAAGCTAATGGGACCCAGAAGATAACATCTTCTGGTCAACAACATCTTCTGAGTAACCATCAGAAGATCACAACATCTTCTGAGTAACCATCAGAAGATCAGCCCACATCAGAACTTCTGATGCTCATCTTCTGAATATTGAATTACTCTTCAATATAGTTAACCTTGTGAACAGTTGTATGTATAATGTCAATGCGTCTAATTCTTTCTATGGGATGGTTGAGTGTCATCTTAATTATATAGGGGAGAAACTTTAGTTCAAGACTTCAAGTACCTCGGCCTGCCAATGGGGGATAACCATAGTTATGTTTGTACTTAGAAGACTCTTTTTAGTCTTATTTTCAAAAGGTTGTGGTCTTGGAATAATAGGTTAATGAGTCTTCGTGAGATAATGGTTTTACTTAACTCGGTTATGAACGTGACCATGTTTTTCTTTATATATTTGGGATAGGGGGTTTCGAGGGAGACTCAAAAATTGTATGGGTGAGTTAGGTGATTTAATGTAGGTATAAGAGTAATGGGTTGCTTATGTGAGGGATTTATGCCTGGTTAGCCTTTCCCTCGTAGGCAAGTGACAGTGAATAATTGTTATTATATTTGGATTGGCTTATTTTTATAGGAAAAATAGAAAGAAAGATGACGCAGTAGGAAACCCTAGGGATTAATAAGCGTTAAACCTAGAACATAACACAAGTTTTCAAGCGACAAACTTGTTAAATAAAGCTTGAATCCACCAGAAAGAATGAAACTTCGAATTTTATTATAATGAAATATAACCTTATGGTCATGCCAAAGGTCTTTAAATACAAAAAGCAAAGAAACCATAATGGTCGTTATGAGCCTTTAATCCAAAAAAGAATTAAATAAATAAAACAAATTGCAAAAATAGTAAAATGTTGAATTTAGGCCTGAAACAAACTCTAATAGCTTAAAAATCCCACAGGTCACGACAAAGCGACTTGCATAATTCCTGAAAGGTATAATAATAGTTATTCTGACATCGGACGCCAAACTTGCACAATTCCTGCAGAATCTTTTCGACGCGTGATTTTCTCTTTGATGCGCGCATCTAGCCTTCCTACTTCACAAGATGTCTCGAAAGTTGTTGAGAACATCTTGACTCATTTGGTTTTGTGTTTGATTCCAAAGGTGATTACAATATTTGATTCTGGTTTGTTCAGTCTAAGATTCTGCTGAGGTTTCTTTGAAAGAAATATTTGATTGGCTAGTATTAGTAGACAACTTGTTCAGAAAGATGTCTTGAACATGTTGTGTGACATCTTGGCTCTCGTGTTGCACATATTAGGTTTTGATTCTCTTCAGATTGTATTCAAATTTGGTTCGGTTTTAATTCTTCCAAAAGGTTGTTAAGAATTTATTCAGAAGAATAATTATAAATCAAGAAAATTTCTTCACCCACCTCCTAACCTTCTTGCTCACCCCTGGTGAATTTACAACACTACCCCTTGTTTCGGAAGTTCATTTCCGAAAAGGTACTTTTTTAAAAAAAAAAAAGGTGTTTTCGGAAATGTATCTCCGAAAACGTGTTTTTTTTAATATAAAATATTGATTTCGGAGATGCATCTCCGAAATAAAGTTACATTTTTAGAAAATGTGGTGTTTCGGAAGTTCATCTCCGAACGCACCCCCTTGGAGGAATTCGGAAATGAACTTCCGAAATATTCCAAGACCAAATTGGTCTTGGAATGTTTCGGATATACACTTCCGAAAGAATTCAATAATTATTAAAAAATTAAAATCAATGTGAATCAATACAATTAATAAGTATAAAATCAAGGTGAATCAATAAAATGAAGGTTAATCAATAAAATCAAGGTGAATCAAAATTTCCTAAACAATTTTAAAGTTAAAAATAATTTTTAACTTATATAAATATATAATATATAAATATATAATAATTAATATATAAATATATAAATATATAATAATTATTATAAATTAAAACACTTATTTTTTTAATTTTTATAATTATTATATAAATATATAAATATATTTATAATTAATATATAATAATTATTATATAAATATATAAATATATAATAATTTTTATAAATATATAATAATTATTATAATTATTATATAAATTAAAACACTCATTTTTTTTATAAATATATAACAATTATTATAAATATATAAATAAAAAATTATAACCTATTTTGTAAGTGAAATTATTTTAATTTTTTTAATTAAAATTATTTTAAATTTTAAAATATGAATCAGGATAGAAATATATAATAGCTATTATTCATAACTCATAAATTATATCAAAATATATAATTATTATTATTCATTACTCATAAATTATATCAAATTTATGATATGTGAATTAATTAATATCCTAAAATTAATTTTTGAGATTTTTTTAGATTTTTTTTGTTGTTTCGGATATGCATCTCCGAATTAGTCAAAATCTCAATTTTTGGGATTTTTTCGGAAATGCACTTCCGAAGTCTGGAAAAATTTAGAAAAAAAATATTTCGGAAATGCATTTCCGAAGCAGGATAAAATGGGGTTTTCGCTGGAGGTGACCCCATAGGGAGGTGGGTAAAGAAAAAATCATAAATCAAATCAATTTGGAAAAAGAATTTGTTAAATCATAATCCATAGCGATTGAATAAGAATTAATTGAATATGATTTATATAAGATATTTGGATTTGATTAAAGAATATTTGATTGAATTTGCATTGAAGAAAATATTTCTTTCAGTATGCTTTGAAAGAAGATTTAGTTTAAATTTATGTTATCCAAATACAAAGATATTAATTGAAGATTTAATTAAACAAATATTTCATGAATTAGAATTGTTTTAATTACAAAATTTGAATTTGCACTAAATAAGAAAATCTACGATCTCTACGATTTACATCATATAACATAAATATACATTATTTAAGATTAAAACATAATCAAAATCACAATTTTGTAAAAACATATTTCTCAAAAATGATATTAATGAAAAAATATTTGGAATAGTTTCAAATTTAACTGATTTTTTAAAATTTTGAAAATAAAAAAAAATAATAGCAAAAGGATGAAAAACTTAAAATAACATTTTAAGAAGAATAACTATTTAAACTAATTTTTCATCTGATATTTTTTTAAATAAAATCCTTGTGTATTTTTTTCAACAAAAATATGTAACAATTATAAAAAAAATTAATTGAAAAAATGGGCCCTTAATTGGATGTTGTTGGAGATTCTTTTGTTAGATTAATTATAGAGGTTTTCTCAAGGTTTCACAACTTAATAGAATTCTTATTACTCTTATCGATAATACTGCTTACTCTAAGTTTTAACAATATCAGCTCTTAAAATTTTGTTATTTTAAAGAATTTTTAAAAAATATATTTCATTTTAAATAGAAACTTGTTTTTTTAGTGTTAATTGGATATCCTTCTCACCACTATAAAGATTAATCTTAAATTTAACATTAATTACATTTTTAGAGCTGAATTCAAATTCAGATATAAAACAACTTGAAAGAAGAAGAGAAAAAAACTCTAACTCATTTAAGTAGTTTTGAATTAAAAAAAATGGGATTGCGCTTTTTGTTGTGATTTAGAGACCTTTTGAAATTAGAGACATATTCAAACTTTTCGAAATATTTGATTGTTGTGACTATTTAGATGGAGCTCCACGTATTTTGATGCACCTCATGTATTTCGTGCAAATGAAGTCTCTTGAGAACAACAACTTAGAGAGGGTGTCAAACAGAGGATGAGTTTTATCAACACTTCACTAGAGCATAACATATTGAGTATAGGACATTAACTTTTTTATGTTTTTGTTGACTATTTCCTAACAAGTTGTTTCTTAAGATTGTGTTGTTTATGTTTAGACTGTTCGTGTTGGTTTTGATTACAATTTATTGTTTATTTTGTTGAACAACACGATGCAAAATAAAAAGTAAATATGACATCAAGTTCATGGAAGTTTGTCATGGTTGAATCTTACTTGTAGTCGTTCATATCTGATTAGGGCATTTAGGGGTTTGTCGCAAACACACACAAAATGGTCTGGCTTGCTTTTTGATTTACTAATTAATAGATCATGATTTTCCAAGTTTCTCTGCCATTTGGGAATTGCTATTTGCAAACATTTAACACCTAAAAATCAACATATACCACACATCTCTTATTTGATTCCAATCATTTAAAGCTTTCAAATATCTATTCACTTGTTATTTTAAAATTGTAAAATGAACCACTTTCAAAATTATAGAGTACTACAAAGGTACACCAAAATATCAACGTCCAATTTTTGTTATCAAATATATGAATTTCTATTATCTCGATAACTATGACCAACACATTCTAGTATTATGTATATATTATGTATATACAAGTTCAGCACATTTGAAATTGCGCTTAAATCATATCACATGTGGTTCAAGAATTCCAGGTTAAGTTTATGCACTAAAGATAAAACCTGAAAAATAAATAAAAAGCAGGCATCTAAGAGCCCGATTGCTCGTGATTTTGCTTGCTGCAAGCATAGTCAGAGTATTTTCTTTCGGTCAAACACTTGTTTGGAGCTTCCAAAATATGGAAAATAAGCTCCCTCTTGCATTTTTTGCGTAATGGAGTGACGGTCATGCCTTTGATTCAACTAAGTCGCCTCTTTCTCTCTTGTCAGACTTAATCCTTTCCGCCACTCTGCCTACTGAATGGATACTCTTGCTAGTTCCACTGCCATCTTTCTTAGCGATAGCACGTTGCATGATCCGTATAGGAATTCCACCCAAATCGAAGTCATCTTTCAAAGACTTCGTTAAGAACCTGATGTCTGTATCAGAAAGTCGGGCCTTTCCACGCACAAACGCAACAAATGTAGGTGGTCGAGCCTTAACCTGAGTGAAATACTTGATCTTAGGCTGTGCTGCTTGGTCTTTCCAAGAATGCCTGCTCATAACCTGGTCGAAAACAACCACGAGAAAGAATATTCACTACTAATTGCATGATTTACTCCACATAAAGTGGTAATGGAAGTAGTTAATACCTTTTGCAACCAACGGTTAAGACGAGCTGTAGATAATCGTGTACACCATTTTTCGTATGTATCAATCACTTGATGCAAGACAGTTGTCCGGCCCCTTCCCTCTAATGCTGAAATGAATAATACTGGGATTCCGGTAACCTGTTGAAAATTGCCAATGCAAAATCACAATTTACAATACAAACAATGGGTAAAGTTTGTCATTCATTCACTTAAAGCAAAGAAAGAAGATGTCGTGGATTGTATAATAAATCCATAACCTCAGAAGATTATCTTTCCTCTTTTTTACAATTTGAAATAGATTTTTTAAGTATCATGTTCAAATAAAATACATAATCTTGGCATCTATGTTGAAAAAGGTAACAGTTTAAACATCATGTATCGTAAATAGTCCAGCTTATTGAACTTCTAGACAAAGTTAAGCTCATAACTACATAGCAAACCTGAGGTATAACTGTCTGAATTTCTTTTTGAACAACCTCCATAATCTGCTCATAGGATGATGATTTGTCTTTGCCCCTTAGAAGGTCCATCTTGTTCACAATCACAACCAGACCACGTCCCTCTTCCACGGCTCGTCTGGCTATAACTACTTCAGCATGTTTCATACTTCGTTTAGCATTTACTATCTGGTCAGCATAAATTTTCCAATATAAACCTCATAACAGATGATTAAATATCTAGTAGACACCTTGAAGTTAGCATACCTCGTCTGCATCTAGTACCAAAGCAATTATATGAGCCCGGAGAAGACTCTTTCTTGATTGCATAATGCTCAAGGATGATGCTCCTTTCTCCAGTTTTGTCCTCTGTAACCAACCGGCAGTATCAACCTGAATGACAGCAAAACAAGATAAAATTTTAAGAATGTAACAGGGGTTTCAATATTAAATGTTCACTTTTAGTTTATAATAGGTACTGAAAATTTAAGGAAAAACTCACTACACTTATAATAAACTTCAGGCATGTATGAAGGTGAAATCAGGTCCTGGGTTATTGAAAATTAAAAGATGAATGCAGAAGAAAGAAGAAATAAAAAAGCCTAGGCATAGGCAATCAGAGATATCAAGTTCTGCCAACATGTATTTTCCAAAAGTGTCCCGCTCCCGCCTAATTTCAAAAATCTTTCCCAATTCACATTCTCATCCTACACCCTTAACCCACTATCTGCTTTACTTACAACTCAGCAATTACTAGTGGAGACCTTTTCCCATTGTCTACCTTGGTTACAATTCCCAGGCATTGCATCCCCGCATTCTCACTATTGAGATTGATGGCACGATTCTGTTCTCACCTTAGAGGAAGCCTGTTGTGTTCCTAAGAAATGCAAGTAAAATCTTTCAAATCAACATCAAATTCCTTAATTTTCAACACCTTGATTCATTTTCAAGAAACGAAGTCGTTGATTCCCAACAATCTACCAATCTACAAACAATAACATTTTTCTTTGTCTGACTCTACCTATGTTTTACAAGATTGATTGAAAGTCAATCCTTCTTCGCGTTATCGGTTGTGGATGGCGGACCATAGGGTATGCTAAAATTACAGTATTTTAAGCCTTTATTTCTATCATAAGACACCAAGGCCGCGTTTGATAACACTGATCCCTCTTTATTCTATATGGACAAATGGAGTGAGTATCTTGTCTTCTAATTTCTTATTTTCTTCCTCCATGTCCTCCATCATATGCAGTTGGTAGAGCTTAAACTGATTTTACACATCCTGAGGTCCCCATTCTCTCTAGACTTAAAACATATCCCTTTTTACTTCTCTCGTATGTTTCAGCTAGGGATAGTTTCCGCTCCACTGAACCCTTACTTCTATAATTAGGCCTTTGTATAAATGGCCTAGTTTTCCCAAAATCCCTGTTGCAGTAGCCTTTAAAGAAGAAAACCCCTTAACCCCATATCATTCAGTCCCGCTTTTTCATTCGATGCAAATCCTCCTTTCTTTGTCTGCATTCCTCGTCCTCAATGGAGTTCAATCTATCGTAAACTTCTCGTGGTGCTCCATAACAATACTGATTCATTTAATGCCCATTAGGAATCCAAAGGGATCTTTTTTTACTTGGTGTGAGAATGAAATTAAACTATTGCATTTGTTTAGTTTTAACTACTTAGGTCTTTGGTGCTCCATAACGATATTGATTCATCTAATGCCCAGTAGGAGTCCAAAGGGATTCAGAACCAACTCTAGTGGAAACTTAAAATCCTTATATCACATTATCCTCAAATTCCTCTCAGCTGAGTGAAGGCGGTTGTTCCTCCCACCATGGTACCAATTCAATGCTCTGTCCTCTAGAGTGACTTAAGCAACATCCAATATCTCAGCATCTACCATTTAGCTTAACATGAAATATTGCTCCACTCAAGTGATCCAATCGTAAGTTGTCCCTAAAAAAGATTGAGACCTTGAGCTTTGTCCTTTATGACCGTAAGATAGAGGAAACCTTTTACTCAAAAGAACTCCGTTAAATCTTGTTGCTGAGGGTTTTTCAAATGGTCAACTCACGTCCACTCTACTTCCATGGATCTCTCCTTTGACATAGCAATTTGTAGTATTCCATTGTTGAGATCAACCTCCGGTGTACTCTCCGCTCTACCCCATCAAGAGCCACTTGACCAGTTCAACTGGGTTTGGCTCACATTGCTCCATTACAACGAGCTTCACTCCAAACTCTATATGAGACTCCATCACAGCTAGTGTACTAACCATCCAAGTTCCTTGAACTAAGAGCTTTGACACTAACTGATCGACGCCAATATAAAATAAACCGGAACAAGGAAAGATTCAGAGTACTTAAGCTTATACAAGCATGTGTGTAGGTGATATTGAGTATTGGGTTCTATAGAAGATGAAATGATTAATATAGAAGAGAAGAGTAAACAAAATAGTCAAGGAAATTAGATAGTGCCCAGTCTTTCCTAAAGATAGTGAACTTGTTCAATATGGTAATGGTAATTAAAGTAACTTCAATCAAAATACTAATTTGGATCAACCAATCGTTAGTTGGTCTAGTGGTGATTGGCTCTAGACTTGCTAGGGAGAACCACGGTTCGATCATGGTTGACAATTAAATATGCACATCAAGAATAGAGATTTAAAATTAAGGAAAATCAGAACTACAGCAAGTTAATTTTAAGCCTATCATGCTTACAATTACAAGACCAAATTTGCAATACTTCCCCTGATGATGTATATAAAAAGCATTATAAACATTAAAGACAAGACTTGCATGTTGTCAAGGCTACATTAGTGTTATCAAATATCGGCCACGGCAGATATCGGTGGAGTTTTTTGGGCTAGCCGCAATGGTAGATAAATAATGACCGATATTGGGGGTTTTTCCACCATGATCCGCTTTCTCTACCATGGACCGCCGTCTGCCATCGATAACACCGGTCAACAAGCAGCAAATAAACAGTGGCACTTGAAGGAATACACAAATTGGAAAAGAAATGTGTGGCAATAATATCTAATTTGAAGGTCAGAGAAACAAATAACTACTATATTTTCCTCCTACAAGATACATTCCTATAGATATGTCAGTTTCAACTCTAACAACACTACCAGAAGTCCAAAACCAAAACGTACCAGATAAATTGTTCTTCCTTGAAATTCAAACTGAGTTCTGATTGCATCTCTAGTCAAACCAGCTTCAGGACCCACAAGAACGCGGTCCTCTTGCAACAAAGTATTCAGTAAGGTTGATTTACCAACATTAGGGCGTCCTACAATTGCTAACTGCAACGGCAGTTTGCTTTCGTCAACCTCAGGGGAACTAATCTCATCATCGCAGCTATTCTCCTTAGCACTTTCATCTATAATGAGTAACAATTGAAAGGGGAATCAAAAGAAAATATTAGACAGCAACACAAAAGTGAACTTAATGTTGATAATTGCAAACTCTTACAACCTTCCTTCTTCAGCTATGATCACAAACACACTACCATCGAATAATTATACTCCCAAACCCATTTTCCATGGCCTCAAAAAAACATAATGCTATGAATTGTATAAAAAGTAATCATTTTACTAACTTCCAGGTAAAAGGGTATTGTAAATTGGGGTTTACTTACCATTCAAGAGACTAACCATGTAATCCTCCAAGACAGGCTTAAGAGACAAAAACAAGTCATGCATACCCAAACCAGTCTCAGCAGATATAGCAATAGGATCCCCAAACCCTAACCTTGACATTTCATTAGCAGCAGAAGCAAGAGAGTCATCAGCATCAAAAAGCGACTCAGATTTATTCATAACAAGAATAGGTTTAACTTGAGGAGCATTTCTTCGCAACCATTTTCCAACTTCCTGATCAAGAGGATGAAGTCCCGCTCTTCCATCCGTTAGGAAGAGTAAAGAGTGAGAAGTTGCCAATACATTAGCAGTGAACGAAGCAGTTCTGTGAAGAATAGAACCAGAAGTAGCTTCAGCTTCCAAACCAGCAGAGTCCAAAACCCTGAAACGCAAGTGACCTAACTTTGCGATACCTTCACGGATGTCGCGTGTGACGTGATCGTCGGGTGTGTTGTAAACGAGAGCTTCTCGTCTGCGGATGAGGCGGTTGAAGAGTGCGGATTTTCCGACGTTAGGTCGGCCGAGAATGATGACGGTGGGGAGACGAGAGATTGGAGTTTTGGTGAAATCGAAGGGTGGAGGTTTGTTGGTGATGGTGGTGCTGAAACTCCGGCGGGTGCGTGTCCAGAAGAAAAGGAAGAGATTAGATTTAGACATAGGTTGGTTGGTTTGTGAGAGTTAAGATGTGTGGCTCTCTCTTTGAAGCATTTTATCAAACAGGTGATGTGCTGGATTCAGTGGAAACTCGTTCGGTTTTACGTTCAGACTCTCTTCTGTTTGTTCGCTTGAGAAGAGAGTGAAAGACTATATTATAATAACTTTCAAAATTAATTGTTAAATTATTAAATTATTAAATTTTAAAGGAAAGAGATAAGTAATATTTTCGGTATATAAATCATTATAATAGTATTTCTTTATTATAGTAGTATTTTTCTAAAGATTGATTAATATGTTTTATTGTAAAACAAATCTTTTGTGAAATTTTAGAATTTCAAATAAAAGATTACATCTCTTAATACATGTTTCAAATCTATTGTGTGTTATTATTTAAGAATATCTTTATTTATTTGTTTCAAAACCAACATATAAATAGTTTATCTTTAGTTTATAACTCTCTTATAACTCTATTCATCTCCCTAACAAGTATTAATTCAACCATTCCACATTCGTGAAAAGTTTTCAATAAAAATAATTCTACTAAAATGTTGGACTTCAAAATCTACATTTATCGTCTTTTTAAAAAGATGCATCATGGCGTTTCTATCTCTATTGAAGCAATTGACGTGGTAAATAATATATTAAATAATGTTATGTTGAAACTTACGCACGAATCTTCAAGTATTGTTCGATCTAAGAAGCTAACAACTATGACTGCTAAGGAGATGAAGGCGGCTATTAGAGAAGTCTTTTTCGAAGAAATGGCTGAACTTGCTCTCAAAGTGGCTATCAAACCTGTAACCGCTTTTGCTATCGTTCAGTTGTGTGATCAAATGGATAAAACTAAAATATAGATCAATTATGTGATCAAATGGATAAAACTGAAATATAGGTGTCGGATTATTTTATATTCTATTGGAATATAATTTTATCCTCTTTGACAACTATTATTTTTAATAAACTGACTAGTTTATTTTATTTCACTGTATAAAGTTAAAATTGTGGCATTCATAGTATCATATATTATGTTAAAATTATGTCAATTTTATATTATTCTTTTCACTTTTAACTATTCTATCTTGAGAACAATGATCGTATTTATTTCTTTTTAAAAAAAATTGTTTTCACCACCAGTATAGTTCGACACAAGAGTTATTTTTGACATCAAGTGATTACAACCTCATCTAATCGCTATTACGGAAGACCGAACTGTGGTCCTCTCTACCAAGTCATGCGTCAATCACCAATGAACCAACTAACATTAGTTTCCTATCCAAAAGTTTTAACGTCTATATTTTTTATTTACTTTTTCTCTCTAATTGATGACCAAGATATGTTTTGTATCATGATGAAATAAATAACAAGGTTTCTTAAGATATTTTAGTAATTATACAGGTTGTTGTTAACAATTTTGTAATAAGATTTTTAATATTTTAATTCAAATTTAAATTTGTTTATAGTTTTGAAGCAAATATATATTATGAAATAAAATTATTATCTAATTCTATTTTGCTAAATTTTATTTTTAATTTTATTTTTTTGTTTAAAGTATTGACTAAAAATTTACTTTTTAAAAGTGAATAAGTAAAATGTGACAGCTACAAAAGTTCACTCTTTTTTTTTTTTTGAAATCAAACATCTTATAGAAAAAGATCAAGCCAAAGAGGCTAAGCATACATCAAGTTCTACAGCATCAGGCAGTCTTCCTATCCAGGTTCTGCAACCAACAATTTTCCCAATTCTCACCATGTGGTGAGCCTCAGTATTAAAGGTTCTGCTAAGAAATAAAAGAGAAGCATTCTTAAAACTACCTAGCACATTACTACAATCCTTAACAATTGGATCTAAAGCTGCATTAATATTAGTTCCATTCACACAATCCACCATGTTCATTGCATCAGACAGAAACATGACATCCTCGATCTTCAGCTTTTTGGCCAACTCCATCCCCCACTGAATTCCTTTAAGCTCTGCAGACTCTGGATCTTCATGGCTGGGGAAATTTCTGCTAGCTGCAAGGTGAATTGCTCCATCCGGTTCTTTGATCACACAACCCAACGAAACAATTTCGTCTTCGAAGCACCCCGCATCGGTTTGTATAGTCCAGTGGCCAGCAGTCTTTCCTTGTAAATGGTTGACTCCGACTGTCAGATTTGGAGCTTTCCTTGATAGATTAAATTCTCCAATGTAGTCCCCAATGCTTTGAGCTAGTAGTTGCGGCTGGCTAGTTTCCTTTTTAAAAACGACTGCATTTCGGGCATTCCAAATCCTCCACATGCCAGTACCAATCACTTGAACTAATTGCCAATCATTGTTTTGCAGGGCAGCCGCCACCCAATCATACACACTACCATCACTCGGCATACGAACACCAAGGGGAGGAGAGAAGAAAACTCTCTTTGAGAAGTTACAGTGCAAGAAAGTATGGTTGATGGACTCTGGGACAAGCTGACACAAAGGGCAGGAAACATCAAGAATAATACCTTTTTTTGCCAGATTGCAGTTCGTTGGCAGAATGTTATTTAGCAGCCTCCACACAAAATTTTTGACTCTCTCTTGCAAAGGAGCTTTCCATAATTGCTTCTAAATCTTAGCTTCTGAATAGTTTGAAGGTCCAGCCTTGTTTGATTGAGATATTCTACGCGACAGATGATACCCCGAACGCACTGAAAATTCCCCGTCTTTCTCGTAGTGCCAAATCAATTTGTCCTCTGGGAGTTGACGTGACAGCGGAATGCTTGTAATGTGACCCACTTCGGATGGAGCAAAGGAGTTCCTGATAGTTTCTTCCTTCCAGCTTCCATTATCTCGATCAATAAGCTTTTAAACCTTGTCATTTGGGCTCCACATGCCACTGCTAGAAAAAGGTTTAAAACCCGGGATCGATGGAATCCAATTATCTTCAGCAATGTGAACATTCTCACCATTCCCTGTCCTCCATCTCGCTCCTTTTGACACCATCTCCTTTGCACTGCAAATGTTGCGCCAAGCGTAACTGGGTTTGAAAGCCACCCCCGTATCTAAGATGTTACATCTGGGATAGTATCTCCCCTTAAAAAACCTCTCAAACAAGGATCCATCGCCCCTCATAAGTCTCCATAATTGCTTCCCAAGCAAGCTACTATTGAAATCTTTGATTCCTCGAAAGCCCATACCGCCTCTTCCCTTTGATTGTGACATTCGCTCCCAGCTCATCCAGTGGATTTTCCGATCTCCATTTTTAGCTCCCCACCAGAATTTTGATAACAGCGACTCGATCTCGTTACAAACATTATCCGGGAGTCTATAGCAACTCATAATGTACGTCGGTATCGCTTGAGCCACCGCCTTAATGAGGACCTCCTTGCCTGCTCTAGAGAGGAAACTTTCTTTCTAGCCCTTTACTTTCTTCCAGACCCTATCAATAACCATGGAAAAGACTTCTTTCTTAGATTTTCCAAACACAACAGGAAGACCAAGATACTTAGTATGGCTGCTCACTGCCCTAAATCCCAGTTTGCTGCGAATAGATTCCTGCAGTGGACCAGAGACATTTTTGCTAAAAGACGCTTCAGATTTCTCAACATTCACTAACTGTCCTGATGCCCTTTGATATTGCTCTAGGATATTCAGAATAGAGTCAGCTTCCACCTCGTTTGCTCGCGCGAATATCAAACTATCATCTGCAAAAAATAGGTGAGAAATAATGGGTGCCTTCCTTGCCACTTGTACTCCGTGGAGTTCCTTCGATGAGACTGCATTTTTAATCAACCCTGATAAGATATCTGCACAGATAATAAACAGGTAAGGGGAGAGAGGGTCTCCTTGACGGAGCCCTCGTTCCGGTAAAAATAGCCTAGAAGGAAGTCCATTCAGCAGAACCTGGTATGAAACTGTGGATATGCACCTCCTAATTAGTCTAACAAAGTTTGCAGGAAATCCGAAGGCCTTCATCGCTCCCACCACGAAATTCCATTCAATTCGATCATAGGCTTTGGACATGTCAAGCTTCAATGCCATAGTACCTTTCTTCCCATATCTTTTATTCTTCATCCAATGGAAGCATTCCATTGCGATCAACGCATTGTCTGTTATCAATCTTCCTCTAACAAAAGCGCTTTGTTCCTCGCTGATGACTTCTGGCAGAATTCTTTTCATCCTATTTGCAATAGCCTTCGTGATCGCTTTCATCACCACATTACATAAACTTATGGGCCGAAATTCATGTGGGGACCGAGGGTTTTTGATTTTTGGGATTAAGGCTATAAAGGTGGCATTATAATCAGCAGGGTCGCGTTGATTATTAAGAACTTCGAGTCCAACCTTTACGACGTCTCTTCCAACCGTACTCCAGAATTTCTGAAAAAATAGAGCGGGTAAACCGTCTGGGCCAGGAGCTTTAGTGGGGTGCATCTGAAATATGGCTTCTTTAACTTCCTCTTCAGTAAAAGGGGAGGAGCATAACTATTTCGCCTCCTCATTAACTACTTTCCCAGCAAACCTGCAGACACTTTCAATGTGTGTAGGATTTGACGAAGTGAAAAGCTCAGAGAAATAATCAATGAGAATCTTCTCACACTGTGCAGACCCTCTATACCAATTACCATCCATATCCTTCAATCTTCTAATCGTATTAGTCTTCTTCCTCTGACTCGCCTTGCCATGAAAAAACTTTGTATTTCGGTCTCCATCCATCAACCATGTTGCTCGACTCCTTTGCCTCCAGATTGTTTCCTCAATGTTCAAAAATTTCCTCCTTTGAGTCTCTAGGGCTTTATATTGTTGGATTTCTTCGGCCTCCGCAGCCCATCTCCTATCTTCCTTCAACAGAGATTCAATTCTACTAATCTCCTTAGCCACATTTCCTGATCTGTACTCCTTGAAAGCCATGTTAAGCTCCTGAACAGCCACCAGTTTTTGTGTTAAATGACCGTTTGAACCACTCCATAACTGCTTGATCATATTTTCGCACCGAGGGTCTTTTGCCCAAACTTCTTCAAACCTGAAAATGTGCACTCTTTTATCTCTGGTATGCTCCTTATCAAAAACAATTCGAATAACTGCATGATTCGACCCGTGCCTAGGTAAATGATAGACTGACATGAATGGGAATTGCTCTTTGAAAGGGTCTGAACATAAAACTCTGTCTAATCTGCACTGGATATTTTCATTCCCCTGACGTCCATTAGACCACGTGAACGGGTATCCCGAGAAGCCAACATCTTGTAAGTTGCACTGAGTTAAAGCATTTCTGCTCCAAGCGAGTTGGGATACCGTTCTACTATTTCCCCCAATCTTTTCACTAGCCTGGGTAATATCATTGAAGTCTCCAAACAAAACAATGCTCTCCCCCAATTCACTTTTAATGTCTTGCACCATCTGCCAAGTTTTCCATTTTTGATGTTCTTCCGCAAAACCGTAAATTCCAACAAACTCCCACATCTCCTCATCGTTTTCCAGCTGACAAACTCCCCCTATATGGTTTTGAGAATGTGACTTAATTTGAATATTCAAATCCTCTGTCCACAGCAAACTCAAGCCTCCAGCTCTCCCCCGTCCAGCACCTTTACAATCCACAATATACCCATACTGAAAACCGGCAGCCATACGAATACGATCCATTTCTTCAAAAAACAGTCTGGTTTCCATAAGGAAGACCAGTTGGGGTTTCTCCAACCGAATGAGCCTTTTGAAGGCTCGAACTGCACGAGGGTGCCCCAAACCCCTGCAGTTCCAGCTTAACGTTTTCATTGGTGTAGGCGGTGTTGGGTTTCCAACACCACCTCTGGTACTGTTTGCTTGATTCCTTCTTCCTTCGACTCCTGTTTCCTCTTCTTATCTCCACTACCACAAGCGTCAATTGTGCCTTCAGTTATCATTACCTCTACCAGTTGTCTTTTGCTAGTCTCCAGAATTTTGGATTTGTTTTGAGGACTAGTTCCTTTCCTTGAAGGTTTCTTTCTGACCCACTTCCTTTTTTGCACAGAAGAGCCTTTGGATTGATTGCCTTCCCCTACTCCTTCAATAGATAAGTCCACAGCCCCAAACGATTCCACCGCTTTATCAATCTCGACCGCCTTTTGTTTTGATGCCATTGCGCTCCCAGTTCCATCCTCTCTTTCTGCCCCAACCTCCTTGGCACCTTGATTTTGTTGTACTTCTGCTTCCTCTATCTGCTCCTTCGATTTAGCTTCACACCTGCTATGTCCTGATGAAGCTTGGAACAAACTTCTAGTACATGTACCTGAGCTTGAATCTCTCTTTTTCTGATCTTCACTTGCTTTTGGTAGGGGAGATGCTCGAAGCCACTGTCCATACGATAGATCCTGTTCTTCAAGTTCCTCAAAACCTTCTTCAGAGAGATCCTCAACTGTCTCACAATCTTTCATTTGATGCCCTAGTCTGCCACAGACATAGCAAAACAAAGGTAGTCTTTCATACTTAAAATGGACTCTTAGGTTCTTCTCCTTGACTTTCACCATCGTTCCTCTTTTTAATGGCGCTCGTAGATCCAGCTTTACCTTAATACGTAAAAACCTGCCATTTCTACAGACTTCTCTATTATCCATCTCTTCAAAGTTTCCCAAAACGCTCCCTATCTTCTTTGCCATAGAGTCCGATCTTAGGTTTAAGGGGAGTTCGTAAATCCTCACCCAGAAGGAAGCGAAGTGCATATTCTGATCCGACGGTTGTTCGTCTCCGGAGATGCGATTTAGAACCAGTAGAGATCTGTCGAAACTCCAGGGCCCATTTCTGAGAATGTACTCCATATCCCTTTTTGTAGCAAACTTGAACAAGAATAGGTTTTTCCCCAAATCTTGAGTCTCCACCTAATTCTTGAGTTTCCACGCATTTATCATCGTACTCTTGAAAGCTCTGGCGTTGAAACTACTTTCAGTCCATAATTTAGCAACTAAAGTTCTCTGAAAGGATTCCTCTTCGCAAATCTCTTCTTCCTCCACAACCACTCCTTCTTCCTCTTCTTTTGATAGCGGGATGCTCCTCCACTTGTCCATCGGTAACCACTAACTCAGTCACAAAGGATTTTGACTTAGATCTCAAAGAAAAAGAAACACGAACCACACTAGGTGGAAGAGAGCCAGAAAAACTGGGGAAGGTGAACAGACTAGCTGATGAAAATAGATGCTGCCACTAAACCCTAAATTGAGAAAAGGGGGAAGAAAGCACGATAAGTTTCGTAGAGAGAGAAGAGCTGCCTTCTCTCTAGAAAACACGTGAGAAGGGTGTTTGCTACAAAAGTTCACTCTACATTTGACTTAACTTTCTTAAATTTATTTTAATATCACACTATAGTCATCATTATTGATATTTAAAAATCATAAAATAAGAAGAATAGATTAATTTTTATATAAAAAAAGAGATTCTCAATATTTTATTTGTGGCATAAATTTATAAATGTATATATTAATGTCAATTATTTGGATATAATAAATATTAAATTTAAAATTTGTTTTGATGATTCTATTATTTAATGTTAATTCACCAAATTTAATAATTTAATCACAATATTTGGTTTAACTATATTTAGATTTTGAGAGATAAGTCAAACACATATTTATGTTTATTAAAAATTTACTGTATTCTTTGGAGGGATCTAAAAATATATATTTGATATTAATTTACACTATCACGATTCACGATCAATAATTAAAAATCATAAAATAAGAATAAATTAATTTTTAAGAAAAATATGAACCCTTTATTTGTGACATAAAGGTTCATTATCCAAGAATTTATCGCAAGTTTATATTATAATAATCTTTCAAAATTAATTGAAAAAAACTCAATTCCTCTTCGGCATCAGAAAAAAATTAGTTTATTGTGAGTGTGTTTTTTATTATATTTCTTTAAATATTTATGTGGATATTTATAGAAATAATTAGTATGATATAAATTTCTAATAAAAAATATCTTAACAAAAAGAATAGGAGGAAGTTATTGAGCTGTGATTTTCGGTTAATTATTTGTGTCTTTATTTATAGAAATAATTAATATTATATCTGTTTATATTTTATAATTAAACATTATTAAATTATTAAATTCTGAGAGAAAGAGATGAGTAATATTTTTGGTATATAAATCATTATAGTAGTATTTTTTTTAAAGATCGATTAATTTGTTTTATTGTAAAACAAATCTTTTGTGAAATTTTACAATTTCAAATAAAAGATTATATCAGTTAATACATGTTTCAAATCTATTTTGTGTTATTATTTAAAATATATTTATTTATTTATTTGTTTAGAAATCAACATATAAATAGCTTATTTAAGTTTATCTTTAGTTTGTAATTCTCTTATAACTCTATTCATCTCTCTAACAAGTATCAATTCAACTATTCCATATTCGTGAAAAGTTTTTAACAAAAAAGTTCTACTGAAATGTTGAATTTCAAAAGAGGAATTCTTTACCCATCTCCTTACTTTCTTGGTCACCCCTGATGAAATCTCCAAAATACTCCCCGGTTTCGAAAATGCATTTCTGAAACCACCTTTTTTTTCAAAAAAAAGGTGGTTTCGGAAATGTATTTTCGAAAACGTGTTTTTTATGAAAAAAACTGATTTCGGAAATGTACATCCGAAATAATGTTTTTTTCCAGAAAATGGGTGAATTCGGAAGTGCATCTCTGAATTCACCCCCCTTGGAAGAATTCGGAAATGTACTTCCGAAATAAGGTCTGGACAGAAGAAAAATAACAAACAACAACGATTCGATTTATTTAACGGTTGAAGATTACATCGATTACGTTACATAAGATTAAAGTTAAGTGTGCTTGGCTTGGAGTAGTATTGGGATGGGTGACCTTCTGGGAAGTTTCCAAGAAAGCGTGCGAGTGAGGTCAAAGCATGCTGAAAAGACCCGTGTTGGTTTGTGGGGTTAGTCGATCATCCCGAAAGCAGTCTGGGGCGTTACACCCTCCATGCGGCCATAATCCTATCCACCACAACACCGGCTTTGATAACTTTACTGTTTTCATCCGGCCTATCTTTTGTCCCAACCGTGGGTTTGAGCTTACTTCTCACGTTGCAAGTTATGTGATACCGGCAAAGTAATACGGTCGATATCGGGAAGACGGTATCGACCGCATTCATCAAAGCTTGGTCGCGGTCGGTAACAATGACATTTGGCATAACCTTTTGATCAACCAACAAAGACTTGCATATTCCCAAAGCCCATGTAAAGTTATCTTTTTTTTCACACTCCAAAAAAGCAAACCCGACCGAATATGTCTTGTCCGTCGAGGTCACATCGACAATCTCTAGAAGAGGAAGCCTATACTTGTTGGTCTTGTACGTCGAATCCATCACAAGAACTGTTGGAAATATGTTGAACAATTTGATACTTTCGGGATGAGTCCAAAAATGTCACGTACCGTAACTTTGTCCTGGGACGTACGGAAGCTTGACACGTATTGGTTATCGCCTAATAGTTTAAAAAGTTGTTGCATTCCCGACCGAGGGCCCATTTTCAAGACTTTAAGATTGTGTCGTTCATTGTAAACTTGCTTGATATTTGAAACACTATCCGATTTTTTTTGCTTCAAATCGGCAAGTATGTTTCTCGGCGCCACTTTGATTATTGATAAATCCGGAATAACATTCTTCTCTTCGCGGGACAACCGACACGCCATTGGATGTCTGTGTAACTTGGCATCCAAGGCATGATTATGAATTCCACAAATTACGGTTAAACGCCACAAATCATCAACCCTCCGAGTCGCGCGCAACTTAAACGGACACCCACACTTTCTCGATCCCGTGTCTTCGTGTTTTAACTAGGGGTGCTCGCGGTGCGGTTTGGGCGGTTTTGACGAAAAAAATCATCCGAACCGCAAGAGAAAAAATATTGTGGTTTGGTTTGGTTCGGTTGGCTTTTAAAAAAAATCCGAACCAAACCAAACCAAACTAATGCGGTTTGGTTCGGTTCGGTTGGTTCGGTTTTTTACAAATATTTTATTGAGCCATACATACACATATAGATGATAACATAATTTTGTATTTATACATTCATACACTATCAAATAACAACAAAACTCGTCATATTTTGACAACAATTTTTCATTTAATATGTAAAAATTAAATTAGACAAAAGTGGAATATTAAACATAAAATAATAGCATAAAATAATATAAAAATTATTATAACGAAACAAAAAAAATAGAAGAGACGAAAGATTAGTGAAAGTGAAAAAGAAAAAAATGTTGAGAGATTAGAGAAGAAGATATGCGATAAAAACGAAACTGAAATACAGAACATTTACATAAAAATGAGAAGGTGAAAAAGAAAGAATATAAGAGAGTAGAGATTATAGAAGAAGAGGGAAGATGTATGTGGCAAAGAAGGTGCGATAATGTTATTAGAGATTTTAGAAGATCGAGACTGAAATTATATGTGTAAGGATGAGAAAATTGTTTGTAATCATAATGCTAATGTATAATAAGTTTAAGTTTGGATTGGATGTGAGTTAGTAAAATTTAGGTTGTAACATAGTGCGGTTTGATTCGGTTTGGTTCGGTTTACAAAATACAAACCGCAAACCGAACCGAACCGTGCGGTTTTGTAAAAACTGACCCAAACTAATCCGAACCAAATGCGGTTTTTTGCGGTTTCGGTTTGGTTTGGTTTGGTTTGCGGTTTTCTATTGGGTTGGTTTGGTTTTGATCACCCCTAGTTTTAACACCCGGTTTGTTTGTACATAACTCCCACCCCGCTCGCAATTCAAAACGACAAAAGCTTTCCGTCTACTATTTCCATTGTCGGACCTTAAAATAACAATTCTGAATCCAAGTTTACTAGCTTCGTTTCGAACCCAATCAAGCAATTGTTCACGACTATCGAAGCTCCGATCATTTGTAAATTGTTGTCGCACATCAACCGCATTGATTATAGATTTAACGTCGATAACCGGATCGTTATTGGCGTTGACAACTTCCGGAACTACTACGTCATCTTCGACAATGTTGTC
The DNA here is from genome assembly GCF_029867415.1 of Vicia villosa. NCBI lineage: Eukaryota > Viridiplantae > Streptophyta > Magnoliopsida > Fabales > Fabaceae > Vicia > Vicia villosa. Next base: position 1,046,473 of record NC_081180.1, on the reverse strand, counting down.
CGGATGCACCATACCTAACATATGCAAAAATTAGCAAAATTGGCCAAAACTGTTTTTTTAACTGCCATGGCTTATTTCGGAAGTACATTTCCGAAATTTGTTAGGTAACTTATTTCGGAAATGTACTTCCGAACCATCGCAGTTTTCAGCATAAATTTGTTCAATCAATATAGTGAAATAGGGGATGAAATGAGAGATGTTTACCTCAAATTGTAGCTTACTATGCTCCCTTTAACGTGATCAACGGTTTGAAACTTGATTTTGAGACGAAAAAATGGATTGAGATTGATTGAGTTTTGGAGAGGGTTTGGAGGAGTTTGGGAGAAAAATGATGAAATAGTGAAGGAGGGAAAATTGTATATGCAGAATTATTTTCGGAAATGAACTTCCGAAATATTACCTGATTGTAAAAATAACGTTTTTTTTTAATTTTCATGCATTTCAGAAATGCATCTCCGAAAACACCAATTTTTTGGTGAATTCGGAAATGCATTTTCGAAACCTAAAAAAATCTGGAAAAAAAATTACTTCAGAGATGCATCTCTGAAGCAGGGGCAGATGGGGGATTTCGCTGGGGGTGACCCCCATAGGGAGGTGGGTAAAGAAAAATTCATTTCAAAATCTACATCTATCACCTTTTTAAAAAGATGCTGTAAATACAAGCTTCTCAAGCATAGTCTGTTTTGATGAAGACAATATGGACATCAAGCTTTTATAAAGGATGTGCAAAAAGAATTTCAAGTGTCAAGCAAAAATACATCATTTCAAAGTCTTGAAGAATTTGTGAAGATTCAAGGATCAAGCTAAAATATCAAAGGTATAAACAATACTCACTTTGACATATAATTGTTCACAAATATATTTTCATGCATATCATAATCATACTACAAAGTGTCATCCCTCAAAAGTTCATTTAAAACCTTTCTCATAGTTAAAATTCAAAGTAAAGGTTTTAGGAACCGGGTTGTCCCTATGGGGGAACCGGTTCCCAGCATTCTCAATTTTCAGCATTCTGTGGTTTACTATGGGGAACCGGGTTGTCCCTATGCAGGAACCGGTTCCCACGTTCAAAATTCAAATTTTCTGCTGTAACGTTCAGCAGGAACCGGGTTGTCCCAGGCAGGAACCGGTTCCTACTGAACCAGTGTGTTTTTTCATTGCATGATCTTATTCAAACGAATTCTTTTTCATACCACTTGATCATTGCATTGTTTCATGGAAAAATAACCATTCAAAGAGGTGTTTAACACACTATAAATTCTACATATTTCAAAATCATTATTCACCTTCTTCATTAACAATTCATAAACCATATATTCTTCATCTTTCAATATTTCCAAGTGTTCATCAAATCTTATTTTCAAGTGAAACTTTCTATACACATTTTCATTGAGAAATCCATTTAAAGTTTCATGCATACATTGTGAACACTTATATTCATTTTGAGAATTGTTTATTTGAAGAAGAAGATCAATCCAAGATTGATAGTGCTATACAAACTTCATCTAAATCTCTTGTAAAAGTTCAAAGAAAATTATCTCCTTACTATCCAGGATTGTTGGAAGTAAGTGGTGTGTTTGAAGAGGATTGTTCTTCATTCACATTAGTGTTGATTGATCTTAAAGGTGTTAAGAACCTTTGATCACCCTATAGGTTAGATAGTAGGCATAGGCTTGTACAATAATTCTAACTATAGTGAAATCTCTTTCGTGTTTGAAAGGGGACTGGAGTACTCTCGGATTGTGAGGGGAACCAGTATATATCGTTGCGTTCTTTACTTTTCCGCACTTTATTGCATTCATCACCATTACCAAAGAAAAGAAAAGAACTTTACAAAAACCTTCAAACACTTAACCAAAAATTATTAGAAGTATTCTCATAAAACCGATTAAATTTTTGAAAACCTAATTCACCCCCCCTCTTAGGCGCAATCTTATACTTACATTTGGCATCAGAGCAAGTTATAGGTAACTTGTTCCTAAAGATCCAGAATGGCTTCCGCAAATCAAAGACCGGTTTTCAAAGATGGTGGTTCTAACAACAAGCCTCCATTGTTTTGTGGTGAATATTTTGACTTTTGGAAAATCCAAATGAAGGCTCATCTAGAAGCACAAGGAGAAGAAGTTTGGGAGGCTGTCCTACAAGGTCCTCATGTTCCTACAACGGTCGTTAATGGTGTTGGATCGGAGAAACCTAAAGCGTCATGGGATGATAATGATAGAAAAAGGGTTCTTGCTGACAAAAAGGCGATCAGTCTTCTTCATGGTGCTCTTAGTATGGATGAATTCTTCCGAATATCAACATGTACAACATCAAAGGAAATTTGGGATACTCTTGTAGAAACTCATGAAGGTACCGCTGAAGTTAAAAGATCAAGGTTGAATACTTTAAGCCAAGAGTACGAACTGTTTAGAATGAAGCCCGGAGAAACTATTCTCGATTTGCAAAAACGATTCGTACATTTGACAAATCACTTGAAGGCACTTGGTAAGACTCTTACTACCGAAGAACTTAATCTTAAAGTGCTCAGATCTTTGACAAGGGAGTGGCAACCAAAAGTGACGGCAATATCCGAAAAGAAGAATTTATCAAAACTTACTTCCGCAACACTATTTGGAAAACTTCAAGAATATGAGACAGAACTTGGAAGATTGGAAAAGCATGAGAACTTAGAGAAGAAATCCAAAGGCATTTCATTAAAAGTAGATTCAATGGAAAGCAAAATGAAAGATGCATCGGATGAAGATGAAAACTTCTTGCTTCTTGTAAAAAGGTTAGGCAAATTTTTTGGTAATAAAAATAATATTGATAATACTAACTATGTCAAAAGAAAGAAATTCTCAAAGCATAAAGATAAAGAAGCATCCACTTCATCACAAGAAGTTACATGCTATGAATGTGGGAAACAAGGACACATAAAGCCGGAATGTCCAAAGCTTTCGAAGAAGAATGTATTCAAAGGCAAAAGGGAGTTCAAAAATAAAAAGGCTTACATAGCATGGGAAGATAATGAAGTAAGTTCCTCATCGGACTCCGATAGTGACGAAAGTGCAAACCTAGCACTAATGGCATCACACCACTCCGACGATGAAGAAGGCGAGGTTAGTTATGATGATTCTCTTTTTGATAATGGTGCACAAGGTGCAATAGAAGAATTATTAAAAGAATGCAAAATTCTCTATAAAACTATCTCATCTCAAAAGAAAATAATATCATCATTAGAAGAGAAGGTTAAGATAATTGAAGTAAAACATAAAGATGACAAAGAAAAAATGATTAGTGTTCAAGAAGATAATGTTGCATGCAAGAATTGTGAATCACTTTCCTTCCAAATTGTCCAATTAAAACGTGTTTTAGAAAGATATGAAAAAGGGCAAATTGGATTGGAAAATGTTCTTAGCACACAAAGATACTCCAATGATAAGAGCGGACTTGGTTTCTCTAAATTTGATAAACCAACATCCAACAAGACTATCTTTGTCAAGGCTAGTAACCAACCAATTCAAGAGAAAGTGATCAAGCCTAAAGTAATGCAACATTATCCTAAAAGGAAGAACTTTGTTAAGAAGAAATCTTATCCTCCTAGATATAGAAGTAACTTTGAACCTACTTGTTTTTATTGTGGTATTATTGGTCACACACCCAATGCTTGTTATGTAAGGAACTTTAGTGTTCCTAGTGGACATTATGTATGGGTGAAGAAAGGAACTAACTATGATGGACCCAAAGCCATTTGGGTACCTAACAAAACTTAATTTGTTTTGTAGGTATGCTTGAAGACCACTTCAAACCTATGGTATCTAGATAGTGGTTGTTCAAAGCATATGACGGGTGACTTAAACCAATTTTCAGATCTAAGGTTAAAGGCCAAGGGTTTTGTCACTTATGGAGACAACATTAAGGGAAGAATTCTTGGCAAAGGCAAAGTGGGTGCACCACCTTTCACATCCATTGAAGATGTTCTTTATGTTGAAGGACTAAAGCATAATCTTCTAAGCATTAGCCAACTTTGTGACAAAGGCTTCAAGATCAAATTCACTAAGGAAGAATGCTTGATCATCGATGAAGTCACCAATGAGGTAAAACTCAAAGGTACAAGAATTAATAACATTTTTATGATTTCTTTAAATGATTTATCTTTGAAAGTAAAATGTATTTTGGTAAACAATAATGAATCATGGTTATGGCATAAAAGAGCAGCCCATATTCATATGGACCATTTAAATAAATTAACCAAACATGATCTTGTTATTGGCCTACCTAAGATAAAGTTTGTCAAAGATAAATTATGTGATGCATGTCAAAAGGGAAAGCAAACCAAATCATCTTTCAAACCAAAGAATGTGGTGACTACAACAAGACCACTTCAATTGTTGCATATGGACCTATTTGGTCCATCAAGGACAAGAAGCTTCGGAGGTAATGTATACGCTTTAGTTATTGTTGATGATTATTCTAGATATTCTTGGACTTTGTTTCTTGTGCAGAAAAGTGATGCTTTTAAAGCCTTTAAGAAGTATGCAAAACAAATCCAAAATGAAAAATCATTAAAGATTGTATCCATAAGAAGTGATCATGGTGGAGAGTTTCAAAATGCATCATTTGAAGAATTTTGTGAAGAACATGGTATCTCTCATAATTTTTCAGCACCAAGAACTCCACAACAAAATGGAGTAGTTGAAAGGAAAAATAGGTTTCTAGTGGAACTTGCAAGAACAATGCTTAGTGATGCAAATCTCCCTAAATATTTTTGGGCGGATGCGGTTAGTACGGCATGTTATGTTGGAAATCGAGTAATCATTAGACCTATCTTAAAGAAGACTCCATATGAACTCTTCAAAGGAAGAAAGCCAAACATTGCTCACTTTCACATTTTTGGATGCAAGTGCTTTGTTCTCAACAATGACAAAGACAATCTTGGTAAGTTTGATGAGAAATCCGACGAAGGTATATTTCTTGGTTATTCTCTTTCTAGTAAAGCATATAGAATTTATAATAAAAGAACCTTAACTATTGAAGAATCTATGCATGTATCTTTTGATGAGACTAACACTTCCAAAGAGGAAATAGTTGTTTGTGATGATGATGATCCTTTAGATTTACCCCCGGAAGAACCTTCAAATGATACAATTGTGAAGGCACCGGAAGAACCTTCAAATGATATAATTGTGAAGGCACCGGAAGTACAACAAGAAAGTGTTCAACAAGAAAATGTACAACAAGAATCAAACACCAATGATCTACCAAAAGAATGGAGAACTCATAGAGATCATCCTATTGATAAAGTTATTGGTGATATTAGTCAAGGAGTTGCAACAAGATTAAATCTCAAAGATGCTTGCTTACACATGGCTTTTGTTTCTCAAATTGAACCTTCCAAAGTTGATGAAGCCTTAGGAGACGATCAATGGATAAATGCAATGCAAGAAGAATTAAATCAATTCGAGAGAAATCAAGTTTGGGAACTTGTTCCTAGACCAAGTAACAAACACATCATAGGTACTCGATGGGTGTTTAAGAACAAACTTGATGAGAATGGTATAATTGTTCGAAACAAAGCAAGATTGGTGGCCCAAGGTTACAATCAAGAAGAAGGAATCGACTTTGAAGAAACATTTGCTCCGGTTGCAAGGTTAGAAGCTATTCGTCTTTTACTTGCTTATGCATGTTCATTAAATTTTCAGCTTTATCAAATGGACGTCAAGAGCGCATTCTTGAATGGCTACATCAATGAAGAAGTCTATGTCAAACAACCCCCCGGATTTGAAGACTTCAAGAATCCTTCACATGTCTTTAAGTTGAGAAAGGCTCTTTATGGATTAAAGCAAGCACCTAGAGCATGGTATGATAGACTTAGCAATTTTTTGTGTGAAAAGGGTTTCGAAAAGGGTAAGGTTGATAAAACTTTGTTCATTAAGAAAATCAAGAGTAACACTTTATTGGTTCAAGTCTATGTTGATGATATCATTTTTGGATCGACTAACAAAGAAATGTGTGAGGAATTCTCATTGATGATGCAAGGAGAATTCGAGATGTCTATGATGGGAAAGATGAACTACTTTCTTGGACTACAAATTAAGCAACTCAAAGATGGAATCTTTATCAATCAATCCAAATATTGTAAAGAACTATTAAAGAAGTTTGATATGGACAATTGTAAAGCAATGAATACTCCAATGGGCTCCGGTACATATGTTGATCAAGATGAATTCGGTACTCCAATTGATATTACCAAGTATCGAGGTATGATTGGTTCTTTATTGTATTTGACGGCAAGCCGTCCTGACATAATGTTTAGTGTTTGTCTTTGTGCTCGCTTCCAAGCAAATCCAAAGGAATCACATCTTATGGCAGTTAAAAGGATCATGAAGTATCTCAAAGGAACGACCAACGTTGGCTTATGGTATCCTAAAGGTAGTGTTTGCAATTTAATTGGTTATTCTGACGCGGATTATGCAGGATGTAAAACTGATCGTAAAAGCACAAGTGGTACTTGTCACATTCTTGGAAATGCATTAGTATCATGGGCTTGTAAAAAGCAAGCATGTGTTGCTCTTAGTACGGCCGAAGCAGAATACATAGCAGCGGGTAGTTGTTGTGCACAAATTCTTTGGCTTAAGCAACAACTTCGTGACTACGGACTTGATCTCGGATGTATTCCTCTTCGATGCGACAATACAAGTGCTATAAATATTACAAAGAATCCGGTCATGCATTCAAGAACCAAACACATAGACATTCGACATCATTTTCTTCGCGATCATGTGCTTAAAGGAGATGTTGAAGTCACTTTTGTAGATACTCATAATCAACTTGCGGATATCTTCACCAAGCCTCTCCCAAAAGAATCGTTTTACAAAATTCGACGAGAGCTTGGAATTTTAGACGAAGGTGATGTTTAAAATTTTTTCGTCATTCTCAAACATCAAAGGTACACGTTTATAAAATTTTTAAGTTAAAAAGTACCTTATAAATGTTCATTCATTATGTCTTGGTAAATATGTATGATATGTATGCTTTATATTTCATAAAATAAAAGATTTTGGAAATTTTCAGTCCAGGAACCGGTTCCCATGTAGGGACGAACCGGTTCCCCATACTAATTTCCAGAGGCGTGTTTTCTTTGTGTCTCAGGAACCGGTTCCCATGTAGGGACGAACCGGTTCCCACGTACATTTTTCAGATTTTTGCTTATCTTTTAGCTGTTACGAAAATGTTGTGTGGCTAGTATTGTTTTGTATATTTTTTTCTTTTATATCTTATTTTTATTTAATACACATTATATCACTTCACACCACACATTTACACTCATTCACTCACATTTACTCTCATTCAACATTCATCTTCATCTTCTTCAACCTTCCACCTCCATTGTCAACCCAATTCAAAGCTCCACTATCTCACCATAACTATCAAAATTAAATACCCACTACCTCAAAACACTATATAATCCTCCACTCTTTCACACAATTCACTCAAATCCTTCTCCACTCACCAAATCCTAAAACCTCAACTTAAACCCTAACTTTCAACTTCTTTCAACAATGGCACCCAAAGTTTCAAGAAGTGCAAAGGGAAAGAACAAAATGAGAGAGACAAGTGAAGATCCTCAAGAGATCCAACCAACGGTCAAGAGTCGGAGACTCACATTCAACATCTGGAGTCGAAAACTCCTTGCGGCAAAATACGGTAAACTACCCGATTTCCCTAATCACAGCTTCAATTTTCCGGGTAGACTAGCTAATGCAGGGGTCGCTAATTTTGTGCTTGACCATGGTGATTATTATCCGGATTTGGTTAGAGAGTTTTACCACAATCTTAGGATAGTAACCGATGAATTTGATGATTTCACATTATTATCAAAAGTTTCAAATAAGGATATATGCTTAGATGTTGAGGAATTTGGAAGAGTGTTAGGAATTCCATCTCAAGGCTTAGTGCTCCTTCAAGGTAACATACCGGAGGATTGGCAACCGTATAGTAAGATTGATGTTTTTGTGGATATGTGCCGACCAACTCAACGCGACTCAGTTCGCCAACAGCTTGCTATCAAGTTTAACATGTTCGGTTCAAGCTTATCGGTGAGTGATAGGATGCTCCATCTTATCATTGCTTATGTTTTATTTCCAAAGAATTCTAACCATTCCAGGGTCAATGAGTTCGAGTTGATGGTTTTGCTTGCTCTAAGGCGTGGCATTGAAGTCAATTGGGCGCTTTCAATTATGCGCCACATGCAGCTTATGGCTTCCCTTAAAGGAGGCTTACCTTATGCAAGGGCCATCTCTCATATTGTTCGGAATGCTGGTGTTCTCCTCCAACGGGAACCAAAGAAAAATATGGATGAACAAGAGTGTGCTATCACCACCGCTACCGCTCTTAAAAATACAGGAATAGTTACGGATCGTGAAGGTAGATTCGTTTACAAAGTTGATTTTGAGCCAGCCGTGCCACAAGATCCTCAACGTCCCGAAGGTGGATACACAATGGATATGATGTTTGCCAAGCTTTGTTCTATTCAAACATCCATTGATAACAACAAGAGGGAGAATAACTATGAGCATAACCTTATGAGAAGACAAATGCGGGAAATTCAACGGACTCAAAGGCGTATCTTAGCTCATTATGAGGGAGAGGAAGGAAGTGATGAAGAAGAAGAAGAACAAGAGGATGATGATGAAGAACACATGGATGAAAGTGACTAAATTATGTGCTTTAATTTCTATGTAATGTTTTCTTTCTATTATTCGTATTTTACTTATGCTTTCTAGACAATGTTCCATTTATGTTCGTGATGTTTAGGACTACTTATGTTTTGTGTTGTAATCGTAAAAAAAAAAACTACGTTTCGTATCGTTTAAATCATGTTATGTTTGTAGTATTTCATTTTTGTGTTATCTTTGTGGTATTTTACATTGTGTTATATTTCATACACTTTTTATCTTTTTCCCCATCCTTTTTGATAATAACAAAGGGGGAGAAGAATATGCATGTGTTTTTGTTGTTGTTTTGTTTCAAAGATAAATGCAGGCCATTGTTAAAATTATCAAATGAAACTCATCACCATAAATCAAGGAATCATGGATTTAGGGGGAGTCTCTAACATAGGGGGAACCTTGCATTGTTCAACATAATTTCAAAAGCAAAACAACTTTTTCAAAACATTTTCAAGACTTGGTTGTCATCATCAAAAAGGGGGAGAATGTAAATACAAGCTTCTCAAGCATAGTGTGTTTTGATGAAGACAATATGGACATCAAGCTTTTATAAAGGATGTGCAAAAAGAATTTCAAGTGTCAAGCAAAAATACATCATTTCAAAGTCTTGAAGAATTTGTGAAGATTCAAGGATCAAGCTAAAATATCAAAGGTATAAACAATACTCACTTTGACATATAATTGTTCACAAATATATTTTCATGCATATCATAATCATACTACAAAGTGTCATCCCTCAAAAGTTCATTTAAAACCTTTCTCATAGTTAAAATTCAAAGTAAAGGTTTTAGGAACCGGGTTGTCCCTATGGGGGAACCGGTTCCCAGCATTCTCAATTTTCAGCATTCTGTGGTTTACTATGGGGAACCGGGTTGTCCCTATGCAGGAACCGGTTCCCACGTTCAAAATTCAAATTTTCTGCTGTAACGTTCAGCAGGAACCGGGTTGTCCCAGGCAGGAACCGGTTCCTACTGAACCAGTGTGTTTTTTCATTGCATGATCTTATTCAAACGAATTCTTTTTCATACCACTTGATCATTGCATTGTTTCATGGAAAAATAACCATTCAAAGAGGTGTTTAACACACTATAAATTCTACATATTTCAAAATCATTATTCACCTTCTTCATTAACAATTCATAAACCATATATTCTTCATCTTTCAATATTTCCAAGTGTTCATCAAATCTTATTTTCAAGTGAAACTTTCTATACACATTTTCATTGAGAAATCCATTTAAAGTTTCATGCATACATTGTGAACACTTATATTCATTTTGAGAATTGTTTATTTGAAGAAGAAGATCAATCCAAGATTGATAGTGCTATACAAACTTCATCTAAATCTCTTGTAAAAGTTCAAAGAAAATTATCTCCTTACTATCCAGGATTGTTGGAAGTAAGTGGTGTGTTTGAAGAGGATTGTTCTTCATTCACATTAGTGTTGATTGATCTTAAAGGTGTTAAGAACCTTTGATCACCCTATAGGTTAGATAGTAGGCATAGGCTTGTACAATAATTCTAACTATAGTGAAATCTCTTTCGTGTTTGAAAGGGGACTGGAGTACTCTCGGATTGTGAGGGGAACCAGTATATATCGTTGCGTTCTTTACTTTTCCGCACTTTATTGCATTCATCACCATTACCAAAGAAAAGAAAAGAACTTTACAAAAACCTTCAAACACTTAACCAAAAATTATTAGAAGTATTCTCATAAAACCGATTAAATTTTTGAAAACCTAATTCACCCCCCCCTCTTAGGCGCAATCTTATACTTACAGATGCATCCTGACCTTCCTATCTCCTATTGAAACAACTGACGTGGTAAACAATATATTAAATAATGTTATGTTGAAACTTACGCACGAATCTTTAAGTATTGTTCGATCTAAGATGCTAACAATTATGACTTCTATGGAGATGAAGGCGGCTATTAGAGAAGTCTTTTACGAAGAAATGGATGAACTTGCTCTCACAACGGCTATCAAACCTATAACCGCTTTTGCTATCGATCAATTGTGTGATCAAATAGATAAAATTAAAATATAGATCAATTGTAAAATGAAATATAGGTGTAAGATTATTTTATATAATATCATATATTATGTTAAAATTATGTCAATCTTATATTATTCTTTCTTGAGAATAGTGATCGTATTTATTTCTTTTTCAAAAGTTTTTTTGTTTCATGGAGGATCTGTTCTGACATCAAGTGATTTCAGCCATCTCCCGATCGTTATTACGGGGGACCGAACCGTGTTCCTTCTTACCAAGTTCAGCGCAAAATTGAACCAACTAACAATTGGTTTCTTATCCACAAATTTTAATGTCAATATACTTTTTGGTTTATTTTTTTCTCTCTAATTGATGACCAATAAATGTTTTGTATAACAAGGTTTCTTAACATATTTGGGTAATTATATGAGTTATTTTAACAATTTTGTATTAAAAATTTGAATATTTTAATTCAAATTTAAATTTGTTTATATTTTTGAAGCAAATATATATTTTGAAAAAAAAAATTATTATCTAATTCTATAATGCTAATTTTTTTTTTAAATTTTGTTTTGGTTAAATAGTCTATTAACTAACAATTTACTTTTTAAAAGTGAATAAGTGAAATGTGGCCGCTACAAACTTTCACCTTACATTTCGCTTAACTATGTTAAATTTATTTTGATAACACATTATAGTCATCATGATTGATATTTAAAAATCATAAAATAAGAAGAATAAATTAATTTTAAAAAAAAGATTCTGAATATTTTATTAGTGGCATAAATTTATAAATGTATGTATTAATGTCAATTATTTAGATATAACAAATATTAAATTTAAAATTTATTTTGATGATTCTATTATTTAATTTGAATTCACCCAATTTAATAATTTAATCATAATATTTGGTTTAACTTTTAAAAAATTGCACATATATTTAGATTTGAGAGATCAGTCAAACACATATTTGTTTATTGAAAATTTATTGTATTATTTGGAGGGATCTCAAAAAATATATTTATTTTGATATTACATTTATATTATCACGATCGATAATAAAAAAAATCATAAAATAAGAATAAATTAATTTTAAGAAAAATATGAACCTTACATTTATATTTTATTTTTCACTTTTAACTATTCTTTCTTGAGAAGTGTGATCGTATTTATTAGTTTTTTTGAAAAGTTTTATTTATTTTTTGTTTTCACCACAGGTATAGTTTGGCACGGGGGACAGCTATGGCATTAAGTGATTTCAGCCCCCTCCCGATCGCTATTACGGGGACCGAACCGTGGTCCTCCTTATTAAGTTCAGCGTCAATCACCATTGGCCAAAATTGAAAATATTATATGCAAAATCAAATCAAAATTTTTTTCTTCAATCGATGGTTTGATTCTTTCCAAATATTATTGATCTGATCTCACCCTTTATATATACTCAATCATTCAGCACACAAGGGACGGATCCTTGCCTCAAGAACACCTCTCAAACTTTCAAAAACTCAAAAAACTATGGCAAGCAAAAAATCTTTGTAGGAGCCATTATTCACAAGTTCCAGGCACGTCATCATCATCCTGAGGATACATGGAGTTCATCCCTACCCTTTGTAAAGCTCAGAACGATCCAAATCGTCCCCTCAAAGACTACACCAATTGGTAAAGGTTTTTAACTTCAGGTTTTGTTATTTACATAATATGAATCAGTTCTATGCATGCACACATGTTAATAATGATCTTTAGAATCGTTTTGAACCTTTACTTTTGAGTTTACATGTAGGAATAATAAAGTACCAATGTTAGGGCACAAGGCTTGTATCTATTCGTATCACCACTTGCAGGACGTTGCAGATCAAAAGGACCTCACCATTGAATTTGTGAGGTCCGAATTAGTGGACAATGGTACTTTTGGTTTCCGTTTTGTAGCAATGTTGCAGGTGTTGGCTAAACCTCCCATCAAAAAATATGGAAGAAACCACCGCCGGTGGTGGTTTGGAAATTTCAGGATCCGGTAAAAGCACGCGTGGCACCTCCGTGTGTTACCATTGGTCGATCAATCCTTCCAGACTCTCTCTCCGTTTCTGATTTACTGGTCAATGCCACATGGGCCCCATGCTGACTCAGTTTTTGAATTAAGTAATTTGATCATTTATTTCTATTTATTAATTTGTGAGTGTCTTACTAACAAATTAAAAACGTAGCTCAGCTATCAATAAAGGGAGATGTACTACCGTTGAGACCTGGGTTCGATCCCTGGGTGTTGCATATAATTTCTTTTTTTTCAATTTGTTTGTTACATTTGTTTCACAGATCCAACGCCTATAATCAACAAGAGCCCATGGTACGCCCTCGCATCTCTGCCACTGGATCTTTATTGATCCAGATCTAAGGATCCAGAAAGCGCTTTCCATGATGCACTCCGAGGAACCAGCCACACTGGATCACACGCTTTGGGTTCTCCTTCAGCATTGGGCTTTCTGTTCACACCCCCTTTTTTTCCAATGCAGACCCATTTGCTTTTTCTTCGTTACTTTTATTTGTTTTTTTTTCCTTATTTTCACTAACTTATTTTAATTTCATATTAACCAATTAAAAATCACCAAAAAATATCTTAATTTTAGAATTAAGTTTTAAAAAATGTTTAATTAATTTTAAACACAAATAAATTTTATTTTTCTTTTCATTTCAATTATTTTTATAATTAACTTGTAATTAATTTAGAAATTGTTTTTCTTAATTAAAATCAAACCACAAAAACATCAAAAAATATTTTCTCTTCTAGTATTAGGGTTTTAGAAGGTTGTCATATTTTTTTAAAAATAATTTTCTCTTTATGCTTTATTTTTATTTTTAAAAATTAAAAATTGATGTATAGGTTGCATGGTTGTTTTTTTGTAATAGCGTAGATTTACTTTCCTCGCATTTTTCACTATTTTGTAACTGTTCATGGGATGTAATAGCTTAGGCAAATTTATTTTTCCGCACCTCCCGTTATGTAACTGCCCGAAATCCCTGTAATAGCGTAGGATATTTTACTTTCCGCACTTTACTTTCCTGCAAATACTTAACTGCTTAGATGTATGCTAATTAGGGTTTGCATGGCAAGATATAAAATCAATCTTAGAATAACCATAATCTCGAGATAAAATATCTGAAAACAACACACTCTTCACACTTGCACCTTTAGGGTACCCTCTCTTTGTTGCCTTTCGATTATATGGTCAAGTCCCTCGAGCGTAGGGGTACCTTTAGCAAACGTTGCCTACAATTAATATCATCATAGTCCCTTCGATATAAAGATCATAGTCCCTCGATGACCCTTCGACGTTGCCAACAAAATATGGTTTAGTCCCTCGAGTTGCCTACGAAAATGATAATAGTCCCTTCGAATTGATAAGGTATCCTTGCATGTTGCCTTCTATGACCATTCGATGGCCCTTCGATGACCCTTCACATCCAATGCATATGACTACCTATCCACTAATCGTATGGATAGTATTATCACTCAGGAAAAGCCATAAGTGCAAGAAAGTGTTAGAACAAGATTTGTTCTGATCAATATTCTGTGTTTCGATGATAACATTATATACGAATTTTGTATAAGATAATGTGGTACTCTGATCCTTTGCATTTTCCATTTCAGGAAATACATAAAGAGTATGCACAAATCAGCGCTCAGAAGCACTGACTCAGAAGGTTCTGGATGGCTACATCAGAACATGCTCTGGCAAGACATCAAAAGATGGTCAAGCAGAATCAGAACATGAACTGAAAGCATCAGAAGAACGAAGTCAGAAGCAGAAGCACTGAAGTTCTGATTGGTATCACGCTCAAGCTCTTCAAAGTCAGAAGACAACAAGATGCTCTGCACCAAGCTGTTGACTCTGATATTCAAACGTTGTTATATACAAAATATGAGTCCAAAAGAAAGTACAAGATGAAAGACTGAAACATCTAATCTCTGACTGACAAAAGGAACGTTAGAAGCTGCAAAAGGCAAAGTCAGTAAAAGCAGGAAAAACAAGGCTCGAGGTAGTTGACAAAAGTGTGAAACATTAAATGCAGAGTTGTACTATTCACGCAAAGCATTAAATGCTCCCAGCGGTCATTTCTTCTCAATGCCTATAAATAGAAGTTCTAATCAGAAGCAAAGTAGAACACTTGTGCATAATACTGAAACGCTGTCAAATTCAAATCTCACGAACTTCATCTTCAACCTCACAAACTCTTGTAATATTTAGTGAGTGTTAAGCTTAGAACTTAAGAGAAATATCACTGTTGTGATTACAGCTTTATTAGAAGCAATCTTACTCTTGTAAACATTATTTTACTTTGTTTGTAAAAGGTTCTTAGAGTGATCAAGTTGTGATCTGTAGACTCTAGAAGACTTAGAAGGTTACTAAGTGGATATTTCCTAGAGTGATCAAGTTGTGATCTGTATACTCTATAAGACTTAGAAGTTTTCTAAGTGGATAAGCATTGTAATCAATTGGATTAGTGGATTAAATCCTCAGTTGAGGTAAATCACTCTAAGAGGGTGGACTGAAGTAGTTTCGTTAACAACGAACCAGGATAAAAATAATTGTGTTAATTGTTTTTATCTTACAAGTTTTTGAAGTCACACTTATTCAAACCCCCCCCCCCCCCCTTTCTAAGTGTTTTTCTATCCTTCAGAAAGACCTTACAACTCAGGGTAAGTAGTTCCTAATTGCTTGCTGACAACCAATTCAAATCTTCAAATACTTTTCACACCTCATGTTTTTCAAAACATCTTTCAAGATAATACTTTGTATATGTTCATACAAGAACCACTACAAAGTTATTTCTTTTGCAACACTTTCTTTTCAAAATATCTTTCAAGATAATACTTTGTATATATTCATACGAGGATCATTACAAAGTTAATTCTTTTACAAAAAATGTTTTTCTAAACACACACCACATTTCAAACAAACCAAACAAGTTAAACAAATGTGAGCTAAGCAATTAAGAGCCAATGGACAACCATGGATACAAAGGGTGCTAATACCTTCCCTTTGTATAACCTACCCCCCGAACTCAAAATCTTTAAAGGTCTTTCCTGTTCTTTTTGCCTTTCCTAATTGGATAAAATAAAAGTCAGTGGCGACTCCTGCTAACCGCAATATGTTTTGCAAAAACAAAATAAAAAGTCAGTTCTCCCACCGTATTACACTTGGTATCCTTTCCAACTTTATTAGCTGGATCATGAATACTCTACCTAGTGTTTCTTACAGGTTCAATATTAATGGCTCCTTATCCAAGATTCTGATTGCTAAAAGAGGAATTAGGCAAGGGGACCCTATTTCCCCTTACCTTTTTGCAATTCTTATGGAATATTTGCAACGATGCCTTCACCAAATGCAGCTTGACCCCAATTTCAACCATCATGCTAAATGTGAAAGATTACACTTGACAAATTTAATGTTTGCTGATGATGTTTTACTGTTCTCTAGAGGGGATTTCATATCCGTGGGGATGATGTTGAAGACTTTTCATAAATTTCTGAATTCTACAGGTATGAAAGTTAACAATTCTAAGAGTAAATTGTATTTTGGAGCTGTCCATCCTGACTTGAAAGAGGACATGATTAGGTTAACTGGATTTAAGGAGGGCACACTTCCTTTTAAATACTTAGAGGTTCCCATTACATACAAGAAGCTATCTATTGATCACTACTTGAAACTAATGGATAAAATTCTGCATAGAATAAGGCATTGGTCATCCAAGATCCTGACTTATGCTGGGAGACTTCAGCTTATCAAGAGTGCCTCCTTTGCTTTGGCCAACTACTGGATGACTTGTTTTCCCTTGCCTAAAGTTGTTATTAGTAAGATTGAATCCATTTGTAGATCTTATCTCTGGATAGGTAAAGATACCATCAGTCGCAAGAGTCTTGTAGTCTGGTCTACTGTGTGTAAACCCTTAAAGCAGGGGGGCCTTGGTGTCATTGATCTGAGCCTGTGGGACAAATGTACTTGATCGAAGTTGCTGTGGAATATTTGTAATAAACTAGACAGCCTTTGGGTCAAATCGGTTCATGCCTATTTACTAAAGCATTATAGCATTCTTAAGGTGCAACACAAATCCACGAGCACTTGGATTATGCATGAAATTTTGAATACGGGAGAGGTTATGTAGGATCATCAAAATTTATGGGATGCCACGTGTCTAAAAGGTAGATTCAAATGTGGAGCTGACTACCATTCCCTCACCAATAATTCGTCTGTGCCGTGGAGTAGAATCTGTTTCAATAATCCCGCGAGACCGCGTGCTATCGTAATCCTTTGGCTTCTTTGTCATAGGAAACTATCTACCAAGCGTAGATTTCTGAGGTTTGGCTTCCTTAGCAATGATAAATGTGCTTTTTGTGATGAAGAGGAAACCACAAACCATATTTTCTTCGACTGTGCTGAATCTAGGAAAATTTGGTCAGTTATTTTGGAGTGGATGCAAATTGTGAACACTCCTAGGATATGGGTTGAAGAGTTGTCGTGGATTATAAGGCTTGGTAAGGGCAAGGGATGGAGAGCTAAGATTTTCAAGCTTGCTGTAGCAGAAACGATTTATGGTGTTTGGGAACATCGGAACAAAACCTTTTTTGGCAACCATAGTGATTACAATCAAGTTGTGAATGGGATTGTAGAGAAAATTGTGTATATAGGGTGGTTTTGTAAGGAAATTAAAATCCATATAGCTTCCCTTATGGCTATTTAGGTTGTCCTTTGTTTCCTAGTTGAATTGTTAGCTGGATCATGTGATCGCTTTGTACTTCTTTATTTTTTGGATTTATAAAGTATTCTTTCTTCCACAAAAAAAAAAAAACCTTTTTAATCAACATTTATCACTACTATTTTATAATCTCAAAATATTTTTTAAAATTTTAATAAATTCTATTGTAAAGACTATTCTTAACTATATAATAATAAATTTATACTTATAGAAAAGTGAGTTTACAATTTTTTATACTATGTTTAATTTCTTAATTATATATTTTTTAACTTATAAAATTACTAAAACTTATAAAATTACTAAAACAAAAGAAAATATTTTCAAATTAACTTTATAATGGTAATCATGATAAAAAAAATGATAAATGGTATTCATGAAAAAATATGTTAAATCGTATTCAAGAAAAAGTAATGATAATGAAAAAAAATATAGAAATAATAATTAAAAATGATTTTATGGATTTATTTAAAAAGTATTATGACATGATATAAGAAAAAAAAAATTAACTTCTTTTAATTTAATATGACTTATTTTTATTTCAAATCTAATAAATTAAAGCAAATATTATTTAATATTAAACCTGATTTACCTTAAATGTTATTGAATTTATTTAAGTTTTTCTTTTTAAAATTTTAGTAATATATTAACTATAATTAAAATTTTAATTAAAATATAATAAACTATATTAAAATTTCAATTTATCAAAAAATGTTTAGTATTTTTTAATGATAAAACATTATCATTTATACTAAAAAATATTATAAATATTTATTTTAGATAAAAGAAGATGAGGCAAATGATAGAAAAATACATAAATTTTTTATAAAAATTATTATCACTCTTTTTACATCTCTACAATGATGTATTATCATTTTATGTAATTAATACACATAACATAAAGTTTTATCACTGCATCAAAAGTAAGTTTTGTCTATTTATAAAAATATAGAAAATAAATTTTAACGAGATTTTATCATACATTTTAAATTTATAAATTTGAAATTTGATAGAGAGCTAAAATATATTTTAGGTTTGAAAAAATGAGCTAATATATAAAATAGGCTTAATAAAGTTTTAGAATTAACTCATTTCAACTATGGTTTGTTAACTCATCTGTATTCACGGGTAGATGTGAACGTATTTATGAAATATCAGCGGTAGACGGTTCATTTTAATGCGCATCTTTTAAATCTTTGGTTTGATTTGTTTAATATAATTGAAGTTAGAAATTTTATTGTACAGTTTATTATAAGTATTATTATATGGGTCATGCTAACGAGTGCCCCAGGGGCACTGGTTAAGCATTCATAATAAAGAAAATATCTATATTCAATGCATTGAATATACACAATATTCTTTAAAAAAAAGTTAATTATCTATGTTTTCATGCATTAATTACATATATTTTAGGTAAAAAACTTACATTTTTACTTTATTAAATAATGTTCAACTTACCTTTTTAATCTCTTAACCAGTGCCCCTGGGGCACTCGTTAGCATTACCCTTATTTATTTATTTTTAAATTCAGTGTATATTGGTTACAGTTTTCCTTTAAATCTAGATGGAATTGAATTTAATGTAATGTTTAATTATTTAATTTAATAATAGAAAAGTAATGTGAACGATGAGTAGTGGCACGAACGATGAGTAGTTTATTTTTGTTTTGCCTTACATTGCGTGCGTCGCCTTATTATTCATCATTCGGATAAACACACGACAACACAAACACCGTTTTCCGTTCAATTTTTTTTTTTTTGCTATCACGTTTTCCGTTCAATTTTATTTATTTAGAATTTAGAATAGAAAAAAGACAAAAAATAAAAATAATAATAAAACCCTAGGTAAGAAAAAGAAACGAAAAAATAGGTAGCGTAGTAGTAGTATATAATTGAAATTGAAATTGAAATTGAAAGCGTTGATTGGAGAAAATGGAAGGAATAGGTCAGGCAGTACCTCGAACTGTTGAAGAAGTTTTCAGCGATTATAAGGGTAGACGCGCCGGTTTGATCAAAGCCCTAACCACTGGTACTGCTCAACTCTACTACTCACTGCTTTTTCTTCTTCTCTCTTTCTCGCTTCTTTTTTACTCATTCCTCGTTCTTGATTTTGCAGACGTTGAAAAGTTTTACCAACTCTGCGATCCCGGTTAGTTCATTTTTGTGCTTTTCACAATTCATACCCATTTTCTGCATGCCTACTGTTCGACTTTACTTCACTATGTATAATTTATATTTATTATGTTATTGACGGAATTGGGGATTGCAAGTTTCACTTCAAAAAATTTGTCAAATAATAGCTATGGCAGAGTGTAATGGTAGGGTTTTTGCTAACCGCTATGGACAATTGCAGACAAAGAGAATTTGTGCTTATATGGATATCCAAATGAAACATGGGAAGTCAATTTGCCTGTTGAAGAAGTGCCTCCCGAACTTCCCGAGCCAGCGTTGGGTATTAACTTTGCTAGGGATGGCATGCAAGAGAAGGACTGGTTATCACTGGTTGCAGTTCACAGTGACTCCTGGCTGCTTGCTGTCGCGTTCTATTTTGGTGCTCGCTTTGGATTTGGTAAGAGTGAAAGGTAAGGATTTCTGTTCTCTATTATACTCAGGCAAAAACTATCAAGTCTATAAACCTTAGAAATTGCTTTGTTATTCTTATAGAACTCTCAACTTCTTCAACTTATTGATTTTTATTTTTCCCTCAAGTGTTTGACTTGCATACACCTGCTAGTTTTGAACTTCTTTAATACATCTAGGTGGTTTAGAATCATTCATTTCAAGCAGAGTGCCCAGCATATGCATTAAGTTTTGTTGTCAGTTTAATCTATTTGAAATTTGCAGTGTACTTTTTGTATGACTGAGTAGTAATCCCCCACACCCCTGTTGAGAAACTTATGGATTATGTTTTGCTTATAACACAAAAATCAACATCGGACATGCCTCTGTGATGTATATTCTTTCTCGTGTCTTAAGGTTTATGCTTTGTGTAAGTTACATATTTGTTCTCACATTGCCAGAGGTTTAAAAATATAATGATCCTCCATTAATCCATTCATTGCAAAGACTATGTATGTATTATACTTTTTGCTGTCCAATTAACTTTTCAGCCTGATAATGTTACAATGGACTAGTGGTTCCATATGATTAGGAAATGCGGTATAGTCTTGCCTTAAGTTGTTTTGAGTGTAGAATAGATGGTAGATTCTTGCCTTAAATGTTTTGGGGATGTGTGGAGAAGACCTAAGGAATCACCAATTAGAAGGGCAGACCAATTGGAGGATGGTCTCATTCTGATACATAGAGGTAGAGGGATAAAAGAAAAACTTTTGGTCAAATCATTTAGAGTTGCATGATCTATCGTTGGACTTAATTCATGAAAGGATACTATGGTGTTGTTTGATTCGTGTAAGTGACCTGCCTAGTGGAAAGAAGCTTTTTTGGTTGATTTATATCATTTGTAATGCTAGTCTAAAATCTGTATTTTTTTTCTACTTTCACTTTTTATCTTTCACCAGCTGTCTTATTTTGCTTTGGAGTCATGGACCTTGGAATTTTATGAGGTTCAAACTTGTTTATCTAAGTATTATAACTTTGGAGTTTGGTGATATGCAGCTGATCAATGTCTTAACTAAAAATTATTTTCACTTTTCTTGGATGCAGCTGTTATAATTCCTAAATCTCCATTTAGTATTTTTTGGTTTGTATGTGGTAACTGGTGATGTAGGTTTGAAGTATGGATGTAATTTCTCATTTCAATTTAACGAATATTATATAACATTATTCTGATATTGTCTCTTGAATGAAATAACTCAATGATTTAATTGTGTGATATTGTATATTTTCTTAATGATCTTCTGTGAAAAAAATATTTTGGATGGGTTCAAAGGGCGAAGTTGGGGAGGGTAACAGGGCTAGTGCTTCAGTTGATATTTCGTTCACCTAATCAATGGGAATAACACTAAGTCTTGCTGTTGAATCTCAAGATCTTAGAACATGGAAATGATTGAGAGTTTAATTTGAGATATAACATAGCCTAATGCCAGGATGGTCTTGAAATAATGCATTATTTACTGGTATATCAGCTTTCAGATCTCTAATATAGCTGACACATATCTAGTATGGGTATGTGATATTTTGAATGTTATCATTGCATTTCACTAGATTGTGTAACTTCATTGGGAGTCTTGAAAGTGCTTAAATTAGAAGTATTCTACTGGCAGTTGAAGGAGGGCAACCTTGTACTACAAAGCTCCTATGAAAAAGCAATATTCCTTAAGGAGCCTCAACAAGAAAATATATATTGCTAGAAATCTGATGAATGTTGTTGAGCTCGAAGATTTGTTTGTGATACAATACTTACGAGTTTCTTATAATTTTGGCTCAAATGGATATTTGCAGGAAAAGGCTTTTTCAGATGATTAATGAGCTGCCAACAATCTTTGAGCTTGCAACAGGAACTGCTAAGCAATCAAAGGACCAAACGCCTACTCACAACAATGGTAGCAATAGCAAATTCAAATCAAGTGGAAAGGTATGCAGTTTTCCATTTCATATTCTTATTGCTATGCATGGAAACTCACTTGTGTTTTTCTGTTTGGATGCATCCTTTTAACAGTCCCGCCAGTCTGAATCTCAGACCAAGGGTGTGAAGATGCCTGCACCACCCAAAGAAGAGGAGGACAGTGGAGAAGAAGAAGATGATGACGATGAAGATGATGAACAAGGTGCAACCTGTGGTGCTTGTGGTGATAATTATGGCACTGATGAATTCTGGATCTGTTGTGATATGTGCGAGAGATGGTTCCATGGTAAATGTGTTAAAATTACTCCTGCCAAGGCTGAACACATCAAGCAATACAAGTGCCCCAGCTGCAGTACCAAGAAGCCAAGAATTGCATAGCTCTGAAGCTTTGGACCAATGACAAGATTTAGAATGTTTGATAGCATTTTTATAAGTGAAAGTGAAACCATTGTTGCCTGTTCTAGTCAATGCACTTTAGTGGCTACGCAGATGTAATTTCAAGTTTTGTGATCGTTCATTCCTGCTGTCTACTGTTATTGGAAATTTGCGTCTTTAAGTAGTCACTGGCAACAAAAATATTATATAAATATATTATGCAGATTCTGGATTTAATTTTAATGAATATTTTGTTTATGCATTTTTTTAAAAGCAGCTTCATTTGGACAGTCACCTAGACGAGAGTCCTCAAACGAAAAACAGGATATTGATCATTCAAACATTTATTCTGAGGAGGCTGTTGAGGAAATTTTGAGGGGACTGAAGTATGACAGTTTCAATTGCCGGAATGCTCAGACTCCAATTTAAGGATTCAAATTCTTTTCTATTCAAACTCTTTCACCTTCAATGGATTTTTGGGAGATGTAATATAGAGATTGTAAAATATTAAAGAAATTAGGCTGTAATCAGATGATTTAGGTATGTAATTAGGGTGTACTAGTTCATGATGTCAATTCACGTGGTCTTTTGTCTTCATAATTATGCAATTTTGAATGTTCTTAGCATAACTAGCAAAAAAACAATATCATCGTAATCACTCACATCAACGTTTATTGCGAAGAAATCAAACTTTGTATTTAATGGGTGAAGAGAAGATTTATAGGAGAAACTCAACATCACTTTGAAGAGATAACGGGGTTTTGGGGTCTCTTTCAATTTAATAAAATATTTTGGTTTCTAATTCAGTCATGAACACGTAACAATGTTAAATCTTTTAAAAAGAGTTTGTCGTATTTTATGATACTATAAGACTCGAAGGTTAGTCTCTATGCAATTGCGCATAGAAGATATTTGATTTATAAAAAAATTGTAGGAGAAAAACGGTCCATTTTTTAGTTTTTTTATAGGAATGGTAAAAAACTCTATAATACAACATTATTAAATTAAAAAAAAATGAAGAGAGAGACAATGTAGTCCTTTAAGGATTTTTGAGAAAAATCCATTCCACTTTACAAGGTGTGCCCCATATTTATGAAAATTTGAAAATACACCCATTGTATTTTTAAGATGTACTAGTCAGAGACCCGTGCTGTCGCCCGGGTGTATTATTTATGGTGTAGTCTTTTATAAACGATCAGAAAAAAAGGTGAAGTAAAGAAGTTTGACCAAAATATATTTAAAAAATTGAAATTAACAAATTAAAAAAAGGTTTTACTAATAAGATATTAGTAGTATGAAAATTAGATTCTAAGTTAAAATAATAATTCACAAAAAAATTTGATAATGCTTGATAGCTTAAAAAAAAAAAGTATTATGGTCATAGTGACTCATGCAGCCGCACACATAAATTCGTTCATATCTTTCATCTGATAAGGTTTGATCACTTAAAAGAAACTAAGTAGTATGGTGCTAGTGACCCGCACGCATAAATTTTTTTTTTAAATTCAAAATAAAGATTTTTCTTTTTAAATAAAATTTATTGTTAATTAAAATAAAATAGACATTGTTTTGATATTGACCCGTAAGATTAAACGTTTTATTATCATAAAAATTCAATTATATTAAATAAACATACAAAATAAAAAGAAAAAGGACCAATGAAGAAAGAAAAAAAAGGAAAATTTTAAAGCACAAGTGATTAGACATCCATGATACAAAGTTTCAAAAACTTAAATTTTTGAGCTCCTCTATCAAATATGAAAATGATTAGACATTAGAAAACTTTGACATTATCATTCCAAAAAAAAAAAGCTAATGACAGTATCAGTTTTATGATGGCTAAGTATTTCCACTTATTTATATGTTACAGCACAAGTGTCTATCATAATTATGGACATGACTATAAAATGCAGTGTATACTTCGTATTTATGCCAAAGCCCTTGCAAACTTTCCCTTCCCATGAACATAGCAACCTACATGAAATTCATGAACATAGTAAAGAAAGTAATATGTAGAAAACATAAAGTTTTAAATAAAAATGAAATTGTGTAAAGGTTAGGTTGTTTGTGTTGTTGATGAAGTACTGTTGGCTAAATAATTCAGTTGATACCCTGGACACTGCAGAAATGTTAATAACCCATAAGTGAGAAGAAAGAGTAAAGTATAAAACAACCCTTGAACACTACAGAAATGTTAATCACCCATAGTGAGAAGAAAGAGTAAAGTATAAAACATAAGTTTAAAAAAATCTATTGTTATATTCAAACATATTGAGATAAGTGAATGTGTTTGGGCATCAATTTTTTGAATAGACAACAAACTGATAAAAATGGATTATTACCAAGTGAAAAAATCCAAAGGCAATGAATATAAGAAATAGAAAGTAAACAAAACTGAACCATAGAATATCTATAATCATGAAGTTCTTAACATTGGGATGGAGGATCAACTTCATATAGTTGATTACAAAGTAGTGTTTCACCATTAGCTCTAAAGTTGGTGTTAAATAATCAGCTATTAATACATAATGCAGAAAGAATCTTTCCAATATTAATATATCAACAGACTTGCACATGCACCTAGTTTTGTTACACCTTATGTTCCGGACTGGGCCAAGACTAGGCCCAACACCGCTTTCGGCCCAATAAGCCTCAGAGGCCCATGTATAGTTCATGGCCTTCCGACACGCCTTGCTCGGCACCAACACCGCGCTCGGCGTTCATTCTCCCCCGGACATCATCCTTGCCGAGGACCCTGCTCCGCGCAGGGCTCCTTCATATCCAATCCTCCGAATAACTCGGATCCCACGTGGCTCCTAAAAGACCACGTCCTCCCTTGGACTTCGGAGCGGTTAACCAGGACAGAGGGCGTACACGCACCTCCGATATTTCCGCTCAGGAAACCTGGCAGTCTCCTAGTTGGGCTTGGGAATCCAACCCAATAGCGAGATCATGGCCCAGCGCTGGGGGCTATATATACCCTCTTTAACTAGAGGGTCAGGTATTCAATTCTCACTCACTCTTAGCTAGTACTTGCGCTCCTTTGCTCGTCATCTTACTTTGGCATTGGAGTACCTTGCAGGTACACCCCCCTCCTCCTCCTTCCTAGAAGATCCAGTCCGAGCAGCCTACGACGATTCTTCTGATCAGGTACGATCAGTGGCGCCGTCTGTGGGAAACTTGCTTCCCCATCTTTAAAGAACAAAGATCAAAGCTAATCATCTCCAATCGTCATGGCTGACAACAACAACATCCCAAACGCTGACCCTTTCCTCCTTCACGAGCTGATCGAGGAATCCTCCCGCGAGCTAGCTAATCATCGTCGGGGGGATCGTCGGCGACAAAGGTCCGGGCATGAAACCCAGGACACTCAGGTGTTGCAGGTCCTACAACAGGTCCAGAATGTTGACCATGTTCCTCCAGAAGGGCACGTTCAGAACGGCGAGCAGATCAGAACGACCAACGTGCCGGAACATGCCCAGAATGTGAATGAGACCGACCTCCGAGACGGGCAACATGCTTCCTCATTCACCCACACCTCCGAGAGGCGGAGAGCCCGTCACGGAGAAGAAGAGGAACCGCTCAACATTCCCGAGGATGCTGACCCCATCACCGTCCGCTTGCTCAAAGAAATACAATTGACGAACAGCCTCCTCAGAATTCAGGACGACCGAATTCACGAACTGGAAAGACAGCGACGACGTCGCCCCTCTCCGCGGAGGCACTACAGGTCACGCTCCTATTCCTCCTCGCGCTCACCGCCGAGAAGATACCGTCGGCGTTCCCCGTCCTCTTCAAGGTCTCCCCCGAGAAGACATCGCCGCCGGAGGACTCGTTCCCGTTCTCCACCAAGAAAGAACAGGAAGAACCAGAAACCTGAAACCGCTGAACAAAGAAGCCCCTCCCCCGAACAGGGCCGTCGGGGCCCCTCCAAAGCTGCGTTGGGTGACAACCAAGAGGATTCCCGACGAAACAGGCACTACCATTCACCAGGACCGAGCGACGAGGAGGACTTCCGCAGCCCCTTGTCCGCCAATATCCGGAGAGCCCACCTCCCTCGGGGGATGGAAAAACCGCCAGTATTGGACCAATACGACGGAACCACTGACCCCGACGACCATATTCGGAGCATCGAAGCGGTCATGGACTATCACGTCGTCAGAGGCTCGATCAAGTGCCGCATTTTCCCGACCACCCTCAGGAAGGGAGCGATGAATTGGTACAGGAACCTCCCTCCGAACTCCATCCATTCCTGGACCGAGCTCAAAGAACTCTTCTTGAGCCACTTCACAGCCTCCCGACGACAACCGAAATCGGAAGCCAATCTCGAGGCCGTGGTACAAGGACCCAACGAACCTCTTCGGGATTACCTTGAAAGATTCAACAAGGAGGCCGTCCAAGTGCAGACGGCCGACTACATGAAGAGGTACATCTTGGAGCGAGGACTTCTCCCCGGCAGTGACTTCAAGAAGGCCATTAAGATTGAGAAGGTGCACTCGATGAATGCCCTCCTCCGCAAAGCAAAGGCATTCATCGACTTTGAGGAAGGCGAGGCAGCCGCGATCAAAGCCTCGAGGGGCAGTGATGCCGTTCGCAGCTCAAACCTCGAGGATCCAGGGTCACGCCGAAGACAAGACAAAAGAAGGGACGACAGGTCCCGAGATGTCAAAGAACGGCGAGGACCGGCAGGGCGTTTCAACGACTACACTCCTTTGAACACCTCCCGGGAGAAAATCCTGGCCGACTGCCAGAACGCCGAGTTCAAGAAATCCAACATCAGGCCCCCGAAGTCAAATCCTACAAGACCGGGGACGGACAAGTCCAAGTACTGCAAGTACCACAAGAGTCACGGGCATATGACCGACGAATGCATAAACCTCAAAGATGCCATAGAGACCCTGATCAAAGAAGGCCACCTGGCAAGATACACCAAGAAGGGAGAACCCTCCAGAAGAGACATCCCTCGAAATTCTGACGAGGGGAACTCACCAGACAGCAGACCGCTTCAAGTCGCACTGTCCATAACCCGACCGGAAGACTTCATCCCTTCTGTCGGCGTGACGACCGCCCTCAGCACCTGGGAACATTTCCCCACCGCAATGGTCATCTCCAACGGCGGCGACCCCGGCTCTCTCACCGTCAGTTCAGTCAAGAGAAAGTTCGACGAGCTACTCAGCGCCAATGCCGATCTCGGCCCTACTCTGCGGAAATTCCGAGGAAAGTCAGAGCCAATCACTTTCTACCTCGAGGAACTGCCCGGCGGAGCTCCAAACGCCACCATTCCCCTCCTCGTCCGAGCCAGAATGGCAAACTTCGATGTTCGACGGGTCCTGGTAGATGAAGGTAGTTCGGTCGACATCATGTACTCCCACCTCTTCCAAACACTTCAGCTGGACGACTCGCACCTCACTCCCTATGTGGGTTCCGACCTCCAAGGTTTTAACGGAGCCACCACCAAACCATGGGGCTACGTCGAGCTGATTGTCACCTTCGGGGAAGGGGAAGCGTCCAGGCAAGTCAAAACCAGGTTTTTGGTGATCGACTGCAAAACACTGTACAACTGCATCATCGGACGCCCAACACTGGCCGAGCTAACCGCCGTGCCCTCCACGGTCCATCTGAAGATGAAGTTCTACACGAGGACAGGGAAAGTGGCCACCATCAACGCCGACATTGAAGCTGCGAGGAGGATCTTCGATGCATCCGTCAAAGGACTAGAGCTGATCGCCCCTCCGACCAGCTCCAACAAAAAACCTAGAGCCGAAGACAAGCATCCTCGGGAAGATCAGCTTCCAACGGCCAACGTCAGCTCAGTCGACCTTGACGCAAGGTTTACACAGGAAGAACTGAAATCCGGGGAAGAGACACTATCAAAAGCCCCTCATCCCGTCCGGCCTGTCCCCGACGGAGACTTCGAGCTGATCCCCCTGGGAGACAACCCCGACAGAGCAGTGAAGATCGGCAAAGGCATCCCTGACCTGCCGAAGAAGCAACTCGTAGCCTGCCTTCGAGCCAATGCCGACCTGTTCGCCTGGAGCGCCGCAGAGATGCCCGGACTCGACCCTGAGGTCGCCTGTCACCACCTCTCCATCAATCCAACCGCCAAGGCCGTAGTACAACGTAGGCGTCGGCAGTCTCCCGAGAAAGCGGAGGCTGCCGAGAAAGCTGTAAAAGACCTCCTAGAGGCAAAATTTATTTCCGAGGCCAAGTATTCAACTTGGCTCTCAAATGTTGTACTTGTTAAAAAATCTAATGGAAAATGGAGAATGTGCGTTGATTATACTGATGTTAACCGGGCATGTCCAAAGGACGCCTACCCTTTACCTAATATTGATAGACTGGTCGACAACTCGGCCGGCTATAAACTGTTGTCTTTCATGGACGCTTATTCTGGTTACAACCAGATTCCCATGGCGAAATGCGACAAACAATGCACGGCTTTCATGACCGAATCGGGCAATTATTACTACAACGTAATGCCCTTCGGACTCAAAAACGCCGGAGCCACTTACCAGCGGATGATGAACAAGGTCTTCCGAGGAGAAATCGGCGACACGCTCGAGGTGTATATGGACGACATGATCGTCAAATCTCGAGAAGACTCCGACCACACGCTACATCTCGAGCGGGTTTTCGAGCAGGCCAGGTCCTGCAAGATGCGCTTCAATCCAGAGAAGTGCACCTTCGGAGTGCGGGCGGGCAAATTCCTCGGCTTCTACTTAACAGAGCGAGGAATAGAAGCCAACCCTGATAAATGCCGAGCATTCTCAGACCTCCCTACTCCCACCAACAAAAAATCCATCCAGGTGCTAAACGGAATGCTCACGGCATTATCCCGCTTCGTCGCAAAATCCGCCCAGCATGCACTTCCATTCTTTAAGCTTCTTCGGAAGGAAGCAGCTTTCGAATGGTCCGAGGAATGCGAACGAGCATTATCCCACCTCAAACAAGTGCTCTCCAAACCCCCGGTGCTATCCCGACCAGACAGCAACGAGGTTCTCTATCTCTACTTGGCCGTTTCTGGCGAGGCGGCCAGCGCGGCCCTGATCCGAGAAACGGAAGACGGGCAGAAGCCAGTGTACTTCACTAGCAAAGCCCTACAAGGACCCGAGGTCCGCTATCAACAGATAGAAAAAATCGCGCTGGCCCTAATAACGGCCGCCAGAAGACTGAGGTACTACTTCCTCGCCCACACTATCATCGTCCGGACAGACCAACCGATCAAACAGCTTCTCAGCCGACCAGATATGGCCGGAAGAATGCTGAGATGGTCCCTCGAACTGTCCGAGTTCGACATACAGTACGAGGGCAGGAAAGCGCTAAAAGCCCAAGCACTCGCCGACTTCGTGGCCGAGATGACGACGATCTCCAACTCCCCAACGCCCACCGAGAATAAGTGGACCATCTACGTTGATGGCGCCTCAAGCCACGCGGGCAGCGGAGCCGGTATCATCTTGGAGAACGACGAGGGGCTCCTCATCGAAGTATCCTTAGTCCTCTCCTTCGCCACATCGAACAACCAGGCCGAGTACGAAGCCCTCCTAGCAGGCCTACGCCTTGCCAAAGACGTAGGCGCTCGGGAAGTCGTGATTTATACCGATTCACAACTGGTCGCGTCGCAAGTTAGCGGCGATTACCAGGCCAAAAACGATACACTAGCCGAGTATCTATCGCTCGTCAAAGAAAAGATGAAAGGATTCGCAAAGGCAGACGTCGCTCACATCCCTCGGGAACACAACTCGAGGGCCGACCTCCTATCCAAGCTCGCAAGCACGAGAAAGAAGGGAGGGAACAAATCGGTGATACAAGAAATCTTGTCCGACCCGAGCGTAGGCAAAAACGCGCAGGCCATACAAGTGTTTGCCATCGGAGACGACCATTGCTGGATGACTCCGGTATACAATTACCTCATGAACGACGAGCTCCCCGACGATCCAAAGGAAGCTTCAGCCATTAAAAGGAGAGCCTGCTCGTACACAGTCATCGAAAATAAACTCTATCGGCGCGGCTTCTCCATTCCCCTCCTCAAATGCATCGACGACTCGCAGGCGATGGAAGTACTACAGGAGATCCACGAAGGGATTAACGGCCAGCATCTCGGCGGCCGGTCGCTGGCAAGGAAAGCCCTCAGAGCCGGCTACTATTGGCCGACCATGCAGCAGGACGCCAAAGAGCATGTTCAAAAATGCGACAAATGTCAGCGGCATGCCGACATGCACCTAGCTCCTCCCACCGAGCTCAAATCCCTCTCCTCTCCTTGGCCTTTTTCCACCTGGGGAATGGACCTCCTCGGCCCTTTCCCGGTCGGATCGTACCAGAATAAATATCTCGTGGTCGCCGTCGATTACTTCACGAAGTGGATAGAAGCCGAGGCGCTTGCCAAGATCACATCTCAAAACGTGCTCCGTTTCTACAAACGAAACATACTTGCCCGGTTCGGGGTCCCCCAAGCCATAATCACCGACAATGGCACCCAGTTCACTGACAAAAGATTCCAAGAGTTTGTGGCCAAGCTCGGCACGAAGCAGCACTTCACCTCAGTCGAGCACCCTCAGACGAACGGGCAGGCCGAGGCAGCCAACCGAGTCATCCTCCGAGGATTAAAGAGAAGACTCGGCGAAGCCAAAAAAGCCTGGGTCGAGGAACTACATAGTGTACTCTGGGCGTACAGGACGACACCCCATTCGAGCACAGGCGAAACTCCTTTCCGACTAACCTACGGCACCGAAGCCGTAATTCCCGTAGAAGTCCGAGAGCCTTCTCGGCGCACCGAATTCCCCCTCGAGGAAGAACTTAACGACGAGGCCATGAGGGAAGAACTCGATATGGTAGAAGAGATTCGAGCAGGGTCAGCCCTCCGAGAAGCTAAACTAAAACAGCAAATAGCTCTTCGCCATAACGCCAAAGTTATAAAGCGCGAATTTGAAATCGGCGCCCTGGTACTTCGCAGAAACATGAAAGACTCGCGCGAAGGCAAGCTAGCCCCAAACTGGGAAGGCCCGTACCGAGTTTATGACAAAACCGAGAACGGCGCCTACTACCTCGAGAATCTTCTCGGCGAAAAACTTGCTCGACCCTGGAATGCTGAAAAACTCAGACGTTATTACAGTTAAACATAAGCTAAAACGCCCGGCCTCTAACCCAAACTCGGGCAACGGACGGGCACGGATCCACGTCGTCAGGACGGACGTGAGTACTCCACGACAGCAACGATCGGTTCCTCTCATCGGATAGATGGACCGACCCCTCGGCGGATTCTACACCTAGACCCCCCGTGGAAGTACCTGCATGGCAGAACCCCAGCTCGCGATGGGATCGTTCACGCCGCGAACGCTTGCCCGCAACCGCGGTCTCGCGCTCGCTTAAAGCGCATACCCGCTCTGCGCACCCGGCCCGTACTCAACACGCCCGGGCAATCAATCTAGGTCGAG
This sequence comes from Vicia villosa, assembly GCF_029867415.1. Lineage (NCBI taxonomy): Eukaryota > Viridiplantae > Streptophyta > Magnoliopsida > Fabales > Fabaceae > Vicia > Vicia villosa. Next base: position 1,014,687 of record NC_081180.1, on the reverse strand, counting down.
CATAGCCCACAAAACCAATAATATCACAAGTATACTGGTGACTCTCCGGCATGTCCGAGCATAAGTCATCAGTCACCTAAAACAACCGCAAATACTCTAAGTATAGAGGAAATACCTCGTCATACAAGCACGGCAGGAATGTTATCAAATAGAACAAACATACAGTGATAACGCCGAAAGTAAAAATAAACAGATATAAGCAAGCAGAATTGTAAGACATTAAAATTGCCGACCAACTTGGCCGGCGATGTCAAAGGTTACAATCATTACCGGGCACGCAGGCCCCAAAAATTATCCGGGCATAGCCCAACAAAAAGAATGGCACGCAGGCCGAGAAAAACGGACACGCAGGCCCGGAACTACACTTCCTACTCTTCGCTCCCCGGGGACTCAGGCACCAACACGCCATCTACGATCCTCGAAGAGAGCCCGACATTATCCTCCTTCAAACCAGGGTTCAGAAGCCTCAGCTGGTTAAGAGCACGCTCGAAACCGACGTCGGCCATGTCGGCCAGGCTTATTTTCAGGTTTTCTATCTTCTCCGCAAACTCAGCCCTAGACTTCAGAGCTGCCACATCCGGCGACTCGTCAGCCGAGGGAGCCCATTCGAGTCGAAGGTCAGCCAGCTTCTTCTTCTCAGCCGCGACCTCCGCATCTTTCTGCTTCAGGGCCGCGTCGACCTTCTTCCTCAACTCCTTGCGCTCGACCTCCATGGTCTTCACCTTGTCCTCGGCCACCTTCTTAGCCGCCTCGGCCTCCTTCAGGGCCTCGGTCGAGCCCGAACCTCCACTAGCCAACACTTGGGCCATCTCCAAGACCCTCACCACGGCGGCACTGTCGCACGCCAACTGTTTCTGAAGGGACGGGGGATCCATATCACTGATCCGACGAGCTTCATCCGGTGAGGTAGCCAAGGGGAACTTCTCAAAATAGCCTCCATCCTTGTAGCAAGAAGGCAACACGAAGGCGCGCCCGGGACCTAGGTTCGACTGGTCTAGACGTCCCCCCTCGGAAGCACGAGGTCTCTTGGGTAACCTCTCGTCGACATGAATCTTGTGAGGAGAGCCTGCCGAGCCTGAGTTCTCTCCAGCTCCGGTACCCTGGTTCTTCTTCTTCTGATTCTTCCTCGCATCCAATGCCTGTTTCAGGATATTATCCTCCTTCTCCGGCATAGCCTCTGCAAAGAAAAAATAAACGAGTTAGCAAAATACCGGACAGAGATCACAAAGCAAGGGTAATGGACACAACCTAACAACGCCCAGGTCTCCTCGGGAGTCCGACAAGCTAGCAAAGCCTTAGTATTAATAGGCCGCTGCTCCGTGATCGGCACCCCGTCCTCGTTCAATATGGGATCTCCATTCCTCGTCACCCAACGAGACAGGGTAAAGCTATCCACGTATTTGCAGAGGACCGAGTACGACTCCCGGTCTTGATCATCCAAGTCATCGTCCTCCCAAGCGTAGTATTTCGGAGGAGACGCAAAATGACCCTTCCACCAGAAAAATGGAAACGTTGTGCAGAACTCCCTTACTTCCTGCCCATGTTCATCCCTTACTATCTCCCCCTCGGCATCCCGCTCGGCCACCATATCCGACACCGAAGAATAGGCCGTTGGACTTAGGGGGCGGACAACGAAGTATCGATCCTTAAAACCCTTCACGGAGTCAGTATACATTCCGAAGAGTTTACGCTCGGCGTTCCTGAACGAAACCCAGCTGTACCGCCCGTTTGACGCCTGCCGTTGAACACGAAAACACCTTCCGAACAACGCAGACGTTGCACCTATACCCAAATACTCACAAACAATCTCGAATGCCCGCATAAAGGCAAAGGCATTCGGATGAATTTGGGACGGTGCCAGAGATAGAAACGCCATGACCGAAACCTGAAAATCAGAGAAGGGTAACCGGAAGCCGAGCTCCCTGAACACGTACTCGTACATCGCAAATCCGTCCCCGGCAAACCGAGAGCACACGCGTTCGTCTGGAGACGGGCAACCTATTTGATAATTGGGCGGATCTCCTTCCCCCAGGACCTCAATTTCTGTAAACGCCCCATCCAGAGACGCGGTATACCGAGAAACAACAGACAGAGCCTCCTCGGCTATCCAATCGGGCGCAACGGTATGTTCATAACTGAATAACGGCATAGGAGAAACCCCTCCCTCGGCATTCGAACCAGGGGATCCCGTGTGAACGCTTTCGGCCGCGGGAGTGCCATCTTCCTCAATAATTTCGACGTCGGAACTAGTTGCCGTCGAGCTGTCGGAATCACTGGTCGTCGAGTCGGTGTCCGAGCCAGTTCCTGAGGTAGCGCTCGAATCTGATTCACCTGCACGCAGAAGGGAGAAGTGAATTCGATGGTCTATCAAATCCACCCTTCCACCGCAAGGCAAGCGAAAGGGTAGAGCAGGAGCAGCAGAGCCCCCGGCCAAACCCCATCGAGGAACAACACTCGTCAGCCGAGGACTCACAGATGACACGACAACCGGAAAGCTTATCTTAAGCAGTTTAACGCCAACGTGCTCCGGCCTACCAACCCACGCTGACCCCCGGGCATCGCTTAGATAACCCGGGGAGGATGACGTTGGCGAAGACCTCGGAAGCGAAACACAAATTCTATGAAAAATAGTAAAGCAACGACAGGCTAAACGAACTTACTTGCAGACATGATATAGATGGCCGGGGAGATTCCTTCGCTAAGCAACGATCTTGATATGACGAACGAGCTGGGAAATTATTCTCCGAGGAACCCTTGATCGAAGCCGAGCAGATAAATAGAGAAAGGAAAACTCCCTTATGAGAGAATTCGCCCCCTTTTATAGGAAAAAGGCTCGGAAGGCGAAGCGTCACCTCTCCTGACAGGCGCCGCCTCCTAGACCCTAGGCCATCAATGCCTATGCCACGTCAGCGCGTGCTTCCCACGCGCGACGTTTCGCCCACCACTGGATTTTCCTCCGAGCGCGTATATGTGACGAGGACCGATCCACCGAGCAGCCTACCACGAGAAATGGGGGTCCGAGCGTAGAAGCAAAGTCACAGTTTCTTAACCAGAAAACTCCGACTTGGGGGGCTCCTGTTCCGGACTGGGCCAAGACTAGGCCCAACACCGCTTTCGGCCCAATAAGCCTCAGAGGCCCATGTATAGTTCATGGCCTTCCGACACGCCTTGCTCGGCACCAACACCGCGCTCGGCGTTCATTCTCCCCCGGACATCATCCTTGCCGAGGACCCTGCTCCGCGCAGGGCTCCTTCATATCCAATCCTCCGAATAACTCGGATCCCACGTGGCTCCTAAAAGACCACGTCCTCCCTTGGACTTCGGAGCGGTTAACCAGGACAGAGGGCGTACACGCACCTCCGATATTTCCGCTCAGGAAACCTGGCAGTCTCCTAGTTGGGCTTGGGAATCCAACCCAATAGCGAGATCATGGCCCAGCGCTGGGGGCTATATATACCCTCTTTAACTAGAGGGTCAGGTATTCAATTCTCACTCACTCTTAGCTAGTACTTGCGCTCCTTTGCTCGTCATCTTACTTTGGCATTGGAGTACCTTGCAGGTACACCCCCCTCCTCCTCCTTCCTAGAAGATCCAGTCCGAGCAGCCTACGACGATTCTTCTGATCAGGTACGATCACCTTATATATTAGGAGTTTTTTATAGTTTATTCCTGGGGGATCGAATCTCTAGTAGCATCATCTGAAAACTTATGAGAGTGTTCTAAAGTTAACAGACCAATTTAGCAAACATAAAAAGGATTTCACTTCATGTGTTGTGCATATGGCCAAAAGAACCGAATTGAAGAGATGTAATAATTCTAAGCATCAATACTTGTTGAAACATGCATGAGAATCTAAGTTCTTAAAGATTTGTATGTTCTCATCATTGATAGAAACATTACACATTGTCACATTTTAAAAAATCTATTAAAAGCATAACTTTTGAGTCATATTTTATCAGTGGGGAGGAGACAGATAAGCTTATTGTACAATACCTGGTATGCATCCAGCAGGCAAGGCTGACAATTGAAAAGATGAACTGTTATAACACAACTGAAAAGATGAACACAGAAGGGAAACTCGTCGATACCTTGATTGGCAAGAAATGATAAGAAAATTGTATTGCAAAACCTACCTTGTCACACTGACAAGCCTCGAGCAATGCAACTGTAGGCTCCGTTTTATCAGTAATCAAACTCCATGAATGCAAATCCAAAGAACTTAATGCTTCTGGTGCTGCTTCGTGTGTTGCCCAATCACTACTGGAGATGCAATCATGAATGCTAGATAGCAAATTATCCAAGCTTTATGGTGTAATTGCCCCAGCCTGCAATTGATACTCAATTAACTCTTAATCTTATTTCAATAGTAGTCTTTTATCACAAAATGATAATTTGGTAATCTATGAAAGACAATAACTAACAGCAGCCTGCCGAGTCCAACAAACACATTATGAGGTTAATAGAGCTGAAATAAATTAATATGGATTTCTTTTGTTTTACCACCATGTAGTCAAAAATAAAATTAATGGAGTTGGGCAAATCATCAACAAAAATAACCTTCACCATTAGAATAATTACTTGCAGTCACCAAAATCACTCTCCCAATCCCAAAATCATCCTCGTTGCACATGAGTCATGTCATGGCCATGTCATAGTGAACTTTCTTAATGTCAGGGCTCTAATTTCAATATGTCTATCCAAAACCAGGGCCATTGAAAAGATACTGAGTGATGAAACTATATATAAATTCATAGTATGAATATAATTGTGACTCAAACCTATATATAAATTCATAGTATCAAAATTCTGAAACTATATATAAAAATTCATAGTATGAATATAATTGCGCCACAACTGAATTTTAAAACACTCACAGCAATGCAAATTTCCTTGAGGAAATAGACCATAACCAAACCATATTGTGGCACTCAACGTGAGAGTAAATGACAAATTGAAAGGCATAAACTCAACACTCTTTGTCCTAACAACTTGTGCCTGCATAAAAAATTCAAGAAAATCATTAGCTTCATTAATCAATTCATAAGCTAGGTTATATATATTAATTATATTTAACTATATCTACATACCACAATGCTTAGTGGTGCTGCAAAGACACTAACAGATAGAGAAACACAAATCCATCCAAGAACTTGAACACGAACTGAACCATGCACGACATAGTTTGTCACTAATAGAATCAAAGCAAAGGATCCAACGTTCATTGCCGAAAGCAAGGGATTCCATAATCACTGTCAATCATATTTGTCTTTTCTATAATTTTATCAAACACATGGTGTACGTATATAAAACTGAAAAATAGGCATATATAACATGAAACTAAAAGCAAGAAAAGTCGAACCTTGATTTGGACTGTGATGCCAATTAGGACCTTTAGAGCTACTCGATTGTGATGCCAGGCTTTGAACATAGAGTACATTAAATGAAAAAACAGCAAAAAGAAACACAATTATCAAAGAAAATGAACAACAGTTAATAAGAAACAAAAGGAAACTCACGTTGTAAGATACACAAATCAGTTGTTCAATAGTTCAACATTCAGAAATAATAAGGAAAAACATGAGAAAACGATTTCAACAGAGGAACTCACATTTTTCATATATGGATGTAGCGATGCTCAAACCATGTTATTCCTGCAAATTAGAAATACAGAAAAATCAAAATCAAAAATGTTGAGAAATAACATGAAATGAAGAAAACACTTGTTGCTTACTTGTTTCTTTCTTCTGAAATCAAAACCCCTAACAAAAAAAACACCACAAATGAGAAGAAGTAAACGAAAATAAAATCATAACATCGTAGATCTAAGAATATGAAGGAGTGAAAACGAAAAAGAAATCAAACGAAAAATGAAATCAAACACAAACAAATATTTATCCAACTCTGAATAAAATGAGAAGAAGTGAAGGAGATATTGAAATGGAAGAAGAGTTTCTAAGATATCACAAAATCGGAGACAAAGATTGACATGGTTATATGTTCAACACTGTAGTTTCAGCGGCGCGGAGAAATGGGTTGTATATAGGGTAGAGAAAGGGGTGGTTGTGCTAGGGTTTGAAAGGAAAAGGAAGAAGAAAAAAGAAAACTCATGAGAGAGAAGACGCAGAAAGAACGCAGAGAGAGAAAGAAAAAAGGTTTATGCAAGTACAACAATTGAAAAAACTGACCAATAAGAACACAACGTTTGGCATGTTCTATTTTTTATTTTGTTAATTACATGATTAACCTTTTGTATGGGTAAAGAAATAATAAGGGAAGGGCAAAATGGACAGTTTGGGCAATTTCTTAGTATTGGGTAGATAGTAGATTTAAGATCACCTCATTTTTTCGGATTTCATTCAACCACTTTATTTTTGTTTTTGTGTAAAAATATATTTCGGAGATGTATCTCTATAATATTCTGCGGTGAATTCAAAGATATATAGTTGTAAAATACCTTGGATGCATCATATGCAACAATCTCCTAACTGTCTTTTTTTTTAGGCCAACTTATATTTAGGCCATAAATTAAAAAAATACATACATTAATTGTTTCAAACATACTATATATACATTAAAAAATCATACATTTATTAAACCAAAATTAAAATGTATAGAATATAGATAATTTGTTCTAAAGAGGCAAAAAAATAGATAAACTACACCTGTACTGGGTATGTCTGACCCCTGACTTCTCCTCCACCTGTACTGCAAGACATTACGTGTTTGGGCAATAATGTCTTCTACGAGGGCCAATTAGGGCCTGTCTTCCTCAAAAAGTCCAGCCTCTATGCTCGATATCTACATATCTATAATACGCGGACAGGCCGACAACACATCCTCAATATGGTCATCCCTAGCCTCCATATCTCCTGATTAGATGATATAGGTGGTCTTTCTGGAGCGTCTGATGTCATGACATAATGTGACACCCTATACAATCATGTGATGTAGCTCTCTGCATAAGCCCTACGATAGTCCTCTAGTACTATATGACTATCAAGATCCTCAATTATGGCATCAAGATCTTTACGACGGATGGTGGGAGGAGCACACTCTAAGGGATATCTCAAAATAACCTGCAAATATCAACAAGTGCATCACTCGCTCGGACAGTTACGCATACAACAAACTTGAACCACAAGCCAACCATTCATAATATAACAAAATGATGTCCAGCTGACGTCTGGTGGTGACCGCCGTATGGGCAGAAGGCAATGTCATATGCTATAATGTGGTCAAGATACACCCAAAAGGGATCGATTGTTTGATTCCCTTTATAGGGGAAAAAATGACAGCACGTGGCCAATCATCAGTGTGGTTAGGCACAAATTTCTACCCAAAAATGCGAGGAAAGTGAGAGATGATTCATCCCTAAAAATGGTTCTGATAAAATATTAGTAACGTATGTAAAAAATAGTTATAAAAAAATTAGCAACACTTATAGCCATAATGCTCTAATAGTTTATTTTTCCTTGTACCACTCAAAATAATTGGAACAAGTCTTTTAATGATTGATAACAGATAAATATTAAAACCTCCACTTGTGGCTTGAACAATCAATTATTCATACACAATAACTGATCATCCCAATCAATTATCTACTTAATTCTGCCAATGAATTGGTTCCTTTTTGAGCCACGTTATCTTCTATATACAGGAGGTCTCGCCTCATTCTAAATCAAACTAGAACTAAAAGTTTTCCTATTTCTTACTGTATCACTTTCCTTCTTTCTCAATGATGTTCTTCTTTCACCAAAAGTTGTGAAAATTACTTGTGAGGAAAATTTTGTATTGATGTTGTGCCTTGTTTATTGTTTCAAGAGTGCGATTCTCTTGAAGGTTCTTATTTTGGTTGTAGAGATAAACTAGTGAAAATCTCTGTTTGGTTCTAGAACTTAGCTCGATAAAGGTTATATTTGGTTATTGAGATTAGTTCGTAAAATCTTTACTTGGTTCGTGAGATCAGCCAGTGGAAAATCTCTTGTTTGGTTGGGGGATATAATATAAACTAGTCTCTTGATTCACTTGTAATAATGGTTCGTAAGCATAGCCTGTAAAAGCTAAAGTCATTATTAAAACTTTCAAGAAGATATCTTAGGGACAAGAGTAGATAAACATTAAGCAAAACCTATATACATCCCGGTGTAATCTCTCTAACTCCATCTCTTTTATCTTTGTTATTTACTATGTTGTTTTTATTTTTTTTGCTGCTTTTCTTTGTGTTATTTCAATATTAACACAATTTGTTGTTTTAAGCAAACAAATTTGTAAATTAATCACGAATTTTAAATACCACAATTCACCCCATCTTATGATTGGAGTCACTTGTTCAACAACTTTGACATCTCTTAGATGCTCATCAACGACAACAACTCCTATGACATCTTGTACTCGTTTTTTGTTGTTGAGAAAATGAAACTGAAAAAAAAGAAGTTATGGCCCTATGTAGGATTTGACCTACGAGCTTTAAACGATACATTAACTTATCCTTGGAAGCCAATGGTTACATTTAGCTCATGGTTATCTTGGAAGAAGGATGTTATTTCATGAAAGTAGACGATTTCGTCCACTATAACTTTGCTGGTACCCTAGATGAATCAGATGGTAAACATTGATCCACGTCCAATTCCACGCTTTCCATTGGTAACCACTTCTCTCATTTAAGAGGGAAGGTTCGTCATTTTTGAGTTATTCAAATCAATTTTCATTCTCACACCACTTTTCACTCTTTAACTGAACACAAGAACAATTTTTTTTTTTGCTTTCGCACTCTAGGTCTCGACCCTAGTAATCTATATTGAAAGGTCATGATACTGGTCAAGCCATCACTCCTAAGTAGGAGCTCATTTACCACTCGAGCTCATATAGAAAAAAATTATATATATATATATATATATATATATATATATATATATATATATATATATATATATATATATATATATATATATATATATATGAGTGAGGTTATTCTTACTACAAAAATAAGTTATTAACACTTACTCTAAATCTAGACCATTGATTCTTCTCAATCTAATGGTTAAAAGTAATAAGTAATAATTTTTTATCTCCACATTTAATTATTTAATATTTTTAACTATTAGATTGAGAATAATCAATAGTCCAGATTTGAAGTAAGTGTTAATAACTTACTTTTGAAATAAGAATATATATATATATATATATATATATATATATATATATATATATATATATATATATATATATATATATATAGGGGACGACTCAAGTGAGAACACTTGGTTATTAGGAGAAATGAGAACAATGAATCACGACGATTAAATTTTGATTGTGTTGATTTTAATGGACTGAATTGGTTTCTCTTTCTATGATCCTTAATATTTATTTTAAATCAATATTGAAAGAGAAACCAATCCAATCCATTAAAATCAACAAAATCAAAATTTAATGGTCGTGATTTATTGTTCTCATTTTTCATAATAACCAAGTGTTCTCACTTGAGTCGTCCCCATATATATATATATATATATATATATATATATATATATATATATATTAATATATATATATATATATATATATATATATATATATATATATATATATATATAGAGAGAGATAGAGAGAGAGAGAGAGAGAGGAGGGATCAAATTACACCCGAAGAGTTACACCACGAGTTACACTCGTTCAATAACTACATCTCGAAATAATATTTTTTAAATTCAACCGTTGGATTGAAACATAATATCATATAGATCATTCCTATAAAATTTGAGCTTAATCTATAATGATTTACTATGTCATTGAATAACATCAAAATTAACGTTATATGAAAGCTCATTTTGACGTTAATCTTTGGATATCTTGATGATATAGTAAATCATTATAGATTAAGCTCAAACTTTATAGGTATGATCTATATGATATTATGTTTCAATCCAACGGTTGAATTTAAAAAATATTATTTCGAGATGTAGTTATTGAACGAGTGTAACTCGTGGTGTAACTCTTCGGGTGTAATTTGATCCCTCCTCATATATATATATATATATATATATATATATATATATATATATATATATATATATATATATATATATATATATATATATATATATATATATATATATATATATATTATAATATATATTTTTGACAAATAAATATGCATTAATAATAAAAAATGGATATTAATTAGTGGACCATAGTAACAACATTACCTATTTCTCTATATGACCGTGAAGGAAATAAAATTATGAGATGAAGCTAGATATTGAGTATGATTGATCGAGATAAGACAGGATAATCAATCCTTTATTAGTAATTATTAATCACAATTATTGTAATTAACTCTTTTAACAAAATGAAAACAAGAATAAAAGGAAAACTAACGCAAAACCCACCCAATACTAGCATATATTTAATTATGAATCCTTTAATAGTTAAATGCATATGATAATCGAGAGCGTAAAAAAGGAGAAAGAATCAAAACAATGAATAAATAAAAACAATTTCGAAATATAAAAATTTCCAACAGCAACAAATGCCAGTGTCTTCTTTCTCCGTTGTGTGAAGTTCAGATCTGCTATGGCCGTTTGTAGGTGAACTCGTCCCTGTTATCGTGAATGTAGCAGAGAGAAGAAGAAGATGAATGATCCAAGTAATCTTCATTTGAAGAAGGAGCTTACTCAAATTCGAAAAGCTGCTCGTGTTTTGAGGGATCCAGGTACCACTTCTTCATGGAAATCTACTTCGAGATCTGTTCCTGTTGCTGCTGTTTCTGCTACGACTCCATTGAGGAAGAATCTCAATTCATCTCATGCTTCTGGTAATGGTAACAAGAGTGTTTTCTTGTATAACTGGAATAACTCTAAATCTGTCAAAGACGAAGAACAAGAACAACAACGCATTGAAGAAGATGAAGATGAAGAAGATGAAGATGGAGATGGTTCTTCCTCTTTACTTGGAAGTTTGAGCGATGCACGCAACGGTTGTGATGATTCAAAGAGTGACGGTGGGACCCGCAGTTCGTTTCTCCGAAATCCGAATGCTAGAAGAGCGGTTCCTCTTCATGTTAATAAGAAGAAAAAGAGTAAGAAAAATCGTTATGCTTTGTCGCCGTTGGTTAATAATGATGATTCTGATGATTATTGTAACTCCTTTTCTGGTGCTTCTTCGCTTCTTCTTAAGCTTAAGAGTAAGAATAAGTTTGTTAGAAGGACTAGTTTGAAAGAGGATGATTCTTATTCCTATAGTACCCCTGCATTGTCGACTAGCTCTTTTAATAGGTATCTTCGTCGTTATCCTAGTACTGTTGGATCGTATACGACTTCTATGAATGATGGGGATGATGAAATTGATGAGGGTTTGGATCTGCCGGGGAGTCGGGGGTGTGGGATTCCTTGTTATTGGTCGAAGAGGACGCCGAAGCATAGAGGGGGATGTGGGAGTTGTTGTTCTCCTTCGTTTTCGGATACTTTGAGGAGGAAGGGTAGTAGTATGTTGTGTGGAAGTCAGTCTATGTATTCGAGACACCGAAGATCGTCTTCTTCAACTTCGCTGACGCAGAAGAGGAGAATGTATTTGAAGAATGGTCGTGGAGGAGGAGGAGGAGGAGGAGGTGTTATTCCTTTGCTTAATAGTACTAGCAGTGGTGATGTGAGACAATGTTCGTCGTCAATTGGTATTGGTAGGAGTAGGACAGATGATGAACTTTCTAGTAACTTTGGGGAGCTTGATCTTGAGGGATTGAGTAGACTTGATGGAAGAAGGTGGTCATCAAGTTGTAGGAGTCAAGAGGGTCTGGAGATTGTTCCTCTCAATGGAGGTGATGAAGAAGGCTCCTCGGAAAGTGGTAGAAGTTTCAGCCATAAGTATAAACCTTTGTTCTTTGGTGAACTCATTGGGCAGAATATTGTGGTTCACTCACTCATCAATGCTGTTTCAAGAGGCAGAATTGCTCCTGTCTATCTTTTTCAGGGTCCGCGTGGGACTGGCAAAACATCTACTGCTAGGATTTTTGCCACTGCCTTGAATTGTGCGGCTTCTGATGAAGGTAAGCCTTGTGGTTACTGCAGGGAATGTGCTGATTTTATTTCTGGTAAGAGCAGTGATCTGGTGGAGGTCGATGCGTCTAATAAGAAAGGAATTGATAGAGCTAGGTATCTGCTGAAAAGATTGTCGGTTGGGTCTTCTTCGGCGGCCTCCTCACGATATACGGTTTTTGTTATTGATGAATGTCACTTGTTAACCTCCAAGACATGGCTTGGATTTCTCAAGTTTCTCGAAGAACCGCCTCAGCATGTTGTGTTCATACTTATAACATCAGATATTGACAATGTGCCAAGAACAATACAGTCTCGATGTCAGAAGTATCTTTTCAATAAAATTAAAGATGGGGATATTGTGACAAGGTTAAGGAAAATATCTACTCAGGAGAACCTAGAAGTCGACACAGATGCCTTGGATCTTATTGCCATGAATGCAGACGGTTCACTTCGTGATGCAGAGACAATGTTAGAACAGCTTAGTTTGCTGGGAAAAAGAATCACTACTTCTCTTGTCAACGAACTTGTGAGTTTGCTGTGACTATTTTTCTTTGAAATGTAACGGTTCTGACAATGCTTTTTTCTTCCACATAAGTTTTTCTTTTGGTTATATGTGTATATCATTTACAAATAATGCTCTTTTGTATCCCCTGCAACAGGTGGGAGTTGTTTCAGATGAAAAATTATTGGAACTTTTGGAATTAGCAATGTCAGCAGACACTGCAGAGACGGTGAAAAGATCCAGAGAATTGATGGACTCCGGAGTTGATCCAATGGTTTTGATGTCTCAACTAGCTGGCCTTATTATGGACATCATTGCTGGATCATACGCGGTCGTTGACACCAAACCCGACGGTTCATTCTTCGGTGGTCGGAGTTGTGAGTGCAATCTCTGTTTCCATTTCATAAGATCTTTATTTTTGTTCATCATATTTTTGCATTGATATCGTGGTTAGTCTTCTTTTTTGTGGACCTTAATCTTTGGTACATATTATCAATACACGACATGTTTAGAGAATGTTATATCTGCTTTGGTCATTTTCTCCTATATGTTTTGGGTGCTTTTTATCCTTTTTCATTGTCATACAATGAAAATCATACAATCCGATGATTATTGAAATATGCAATTGGATTTCATGCTCAGTGAATGAAGTGGAGTTGGAGAGACTAAAAAATGCTTTGAAGCTTCTCTCAGAGGCTGAGAAACAGTTGAGGACTTCTAGTGAACGCTCAACTTGGTTTACAGCAACTCTTTTACAACTTGGTTCCGTACCTTCTTCGGATGTTACTCAGTCTAGCAGCAGCAGGAGGCAGAGCTACAAGACAACGGAAGATGAACCGTCAAGTGCTTCAAGGGACGTTACTTCTTTCAAGCACAAGTCAGGCCTCCAATATATGTCTCAAAAATCAACTCCCACTGCTTCCCACCAAAAAGCAGTAAATGGCAGTTCCGGCCTTCAAAATGGCTTGAAATCAAAGCCATCAAATAGCCCGGTTATAAATGATGGCTCCACAGTGGTCTCGTCAGACGATCTTATAGTTGGGAATACAATGTTTAGATGCATAGATTCAGAAAAGTTATGTGACATATGGGCATGTTGTATTGAGAGGTGCCACTCTAAGACATTAAGACAGCTGCTACAAGATTATGGAAAGCTTGTGTCCATATCTGAAGTTCAAGGTAAGCTGATAGTATGCACAAAAAAGATGTTCTTGCTTTGTACTAAGCTCCTTACATTTAACAAACCTGATACAAGATGCTTTTTATTGCTATGATTTTCAAATTCTGAAGCTGTCAGTGATTCACTTACGCGTTGTTTTTAATCATGAAAATTATCCATTGATTGCTTGATATTCATAAATGTTTCTGCATACGTCTCTTTTTCAGTTCAGTTATGCCTAGTTCTATCATTAAAACAAGCTAATGACTCTTTACTGGTTACTAGATATTTTGTGAAATATTATATACGCAAGAGTAATCTTGGATCTATTATTTATTCATCATTATTCCCTCTAATACAGTTTATACATATTCTAACAGCTCTTTCATCTAATATTTTCATTTTTGAAGACCTTCTTTCTCGTTCCTTTGTAGTATAACATCTCTCCCTGTTCTTTCCCCTGATTTAATTCTTTTACACCTTATTATTAAAGTCCGGCTTTTGTTTTGTCATGTATTGTTCCCTCCTCCTAATGTGTAGTTCTTCTAGCAGGTGTTCTTGTAGCATATGTTGCATTTGGGGATGAAGATATTAAACTCAGGGTTGAAAGGTTTTTAAGCAGCATTACAAACTCCCTGGAGATTGTTCTTAGACGCATTGTGGAGGTCAGAATTATCCTCTTGCCAGATGGTGAAGGTGAAAATCAGGTTAATTTGCCGCCAGGTCTAAAGCAAGCTGCGTCATTACTGGCAAGTGAGGACGAACAAAGGCGAGGCCATATGAATGGAACCGTGTCATATTCAAGTTTGCATCAATCTGCCCTAGGTTCATCAGATATTTTGACCGAAGGAAATGGCGTGAAGGAAAGAAGACGGGATAATCCAGTGCAGAGAATTGAATCCATCATCCGTGAGCAGAGGTTGGAAACTGCCTGGTTGCAGGCTGTAGAAAAAGGTTCCCCTGGATCATTGAGTCGCTTGAGACCTGAGAAGAATCAAGTCCTGCCTCAGGATGGTGCTTATTGTGTAAGCTCAATGGAGTCCATGGATTCATTAAGATTTTCCTCTCAACAGCATAGAGAAGATGGCACAAATAGTGATCTTAAAATTTTGGGCCTTAAAAATGGAAGGGTCCTACCGAAGGATCAGATAGGTAAAAGGTCCGACAGTCATCCGATGTCCCCAAGTATATTGCATAACAGCAGTTTAGCAACAATGTCTGTAAAAGATAACCCGTAAGTCTTCCATCAATTGTGCAATCTATTTCTCTTGTACAATATGATTAGAAACTGTATCAAATTGCTTGGTGAAGTCATTGCATGATTGGTGGACAAAGTAGCTGTCATGTTTAGAGTGTGTTTCTTGGATGCACAAACTAATAATTTCTTGTAGGATAGTGGAATAATTTTGTCTTTGAAGAGTTAAAAAACAATTCCAATGCTTTAACTAATCATTTGGAAATAACAATAGAATGTAGAATTTAAATGAAAAATATTGGGAAAAAAAATACTAATGTGTGTAATGAGTGAGATATCTTTTGGATTTTTTGGTTGTTTTTGTCAAAATTCAGTTTATATTTGTTGCTTACTGCCATTCTTAATTGTTTTTTTCTGCAGGGGTTATGAATCGGGTTCAGGAGGTAGAGGTTGTGGATTTTTATGTTGGAATAGAAAGTCCAACAATAAAAGGACAGGGAAGGTAACTACAATCTGAGCTTACATTTTCTGAAAATTCATCTACTTATATAAATAACGAATCAGATGTCTGATCAAACTTGTTTAATTCTGTTGGAAGTAGATAAAGGGCACCCCAGTTGGAGGATCGCGTAAAGTCGGGCGTTCTTCAGTGTTAGGTGACTATGGTAAGCGGAAGAAAAACGAGCGGAAAAGATAAGGGGGCATTATTATACATTCTTTTTCCTTAGTAGAAAATTTCCCTACCTTTACTTTCTTTATTCGATCGGGGCGATTCTTCAAGGATGTGAGTGTAAAAATGTGAAAGGTTTTGTTGTTCAACAGCTTCTGATTATGTTCCTCCTTTGCTCCATCCTTTGTTTATTAAATTAATAAAGAGAAACAGTGTAGTAACTTTTTTTATACTTTCTTCATAATTATAATCATAATTGCTTTAATAATTTTTATCCTTCTAAGTTGTGTCTTGTTAAGAGAAGTATCATTTACTTTTTCCAAATATAAACTGTTAGAAATGAGAAAACCTCACAACACTTAACACATAAAGTTGTTGAAATTCAAATGGCATTCTTTTCAAGCAAGCATAGTAATACTATAATAGTAGAAAAAGAAGAGGGAAATGAGTTGAGAGTAACGTGGGAAAAAGTGATTATAGTTTGAGTTTCAGGAAAAGCTGGTTTGGTACTTGGTAGTAGTGAGTGTGAACGAGCGTGCATATATAAAGGTGTACTTTGACCATAGTAGGTAAAGTTTATGCTACTTTTACTAGTAAATTGAATGAAGGTTGAGAGCTGTTATATTGGTCGAAATGTGACAAGTGTCCATCAATGTAGTTTTTTCAATCATCTCATAACTTTTGTGCTTTACAGCTAACAGTATAGTAATTGAATTGACTCATAATCTACTAGCAAGTTCATAGAAGAATGCGGTGCACCAATATAATAATATTATGATTCATACAAAAACATCCCGCCAAAATATACCAACCAATCAATTTCTCTGGAAATTGAGTTAGACATTTTGTCATTGTCGATGCGTCCACCACTATCACTCACCATATCCAATGCTTTGAATTTCACTTCTTGTCTTTTTATTCAACATCGCTTGTTCAGCTATAGTAATTATTTGAATTTTTAACCTACGTCCCCTCTTAAACCTCAAAATTCAATATTTTTTCCAATGTCTTATTAAGCTTTTCCATTTATAATTTTTTAATTATTTAATAATTTGTATCAAGTTATTAAACTAAAATAACTTATAAATTTTGAGTAGAAAATAAAAAATATTAAATAAAAAAATAAAAAAATATTACAAAGAAATTAAAATACTTTATTACAAAAAAAAAATGAATCTGTCTTTGTTTGGGTCCTTGTAGGTGACACCTGATTCAACATCGACGAGATACTCTTTGCCGTTGACCTTTACAAGGTACCTTTTGGTTTGTGGTGGTTGAGAATAACTCTCCTTCATATTTGCTTTCAAAATCTAACTTGATGTTTGACGTGATATGATTGTGTTGTTTGTGGGTTTGATGTTTCAATGAAGGAGTAGTAAATAGAAAATATGTTGAGAAATTTAATAAAGTGTAACTAGTTTGCAATTTACTTGGTAGAAAATAGATTGACATATGAATTTGAATTTTCTAGTACTATAGATTGCAATTGTGATCATTCCATAGTTGGAGAAAGACGACACGTCGAGTCGAGTAAATGTATCTACATCTTTGTACATGACTTTAAACATGCCTCTGTATAGTTGTGATAAACAAACATATCGCTAAGTGTATTGGTATATTTGTAAAAGACCTACAAAAGGCAACATAGAAGGTTCACTAAAGGAGGGTGATGTAACATATCGCCCATGACTTCCTCGTAATCTCCTATTTAGTGAAACATACACTTATTTAGTAGTTGTTTCTACCATTTTCGGAATTAATCGCTCGATTAGTGAGAACGTAGGAAGTGATATGTCCCAGTTCTCAACAGTCCGAAGAAGGAGTCAAAGGAGAATATAAGTCCTCCTAAATAATAGGAGAGTTGTTTGCCCACTCCACTACCTCTATAAGCGATTACCACTTCCTAGGAGCCTGAGGTCCATGCCTATGGACTTATATAAATTCCTCAACCATAAGGTTAGAAGGGGACCCGAGGGAGAACATAAAATACCCTACACACGAGCTTTTCACCTTCAAGTCATCATTGTGGGTTAAGTTTGATGGGTTCAACGACCCGTATGACCATTTCTCCTCCATCAACATACATATGAAATTCATTTGGAGCTCTTGATTTTTAAAAATGCAGGTTCCTCTCTAGCACCTTTAGAGGGACGACCCTAAGGTGGTACACGGGCCTTCGTCGATTATTTATCACTAACTATCAAGACTTGGTTGAGAAACTAGTCCACCAGTTTGCAGAAAGTAGGCAGATAAAGATGGCCACCACCAGCCTTTTCAACATTCACCAAGGCCCCTCTAAGTCTATAAAGGAGTACCTCACCCACTTCAATAAGGAGACAATTAAGACCTTTCACCCAACTAGGAAATGTTTGTGGGAGAATTTCAAAATGGGCTCAAGGCAAGACATTTTAATGAATCCCTTGCCTTAATGCACGTGTCTTCTTTGGATGAGGTGGTGACACGTGCATAAAGCTATATAAAGGGTGAGGAAAGCAATGTTGAAAAGAAGGCCAAAGATGTCAAAAAGCGTACCTCCAGTAATCCTGATAGATATACCAATTATAGAAGAATTAGTACACCTTGCTAGGGGTGGCAAAATGATATCGGCCCGTCAGACATGCCCATTTTTCCCATACTTTTATGCGGGCAAGACAAGGTTTTAGGTTCGCACCCTCTAATATTCCCGCTTCGCCCCGTACTTTTGCGGGCTTTTGCATTAGCAGGCATTAACATGAATTGTGCAATTTTTAGGCTTAAAAAGTGCAATGCCTGTGGGTATGCCTCACTCCGCACTCATTTTTTACAAGGCGGGGCAAGGTTTTAGACCCACACCTTAAACAAATCCCACTCTGCTTCGTTTTTTCCGGACTTTTGTGGGGAGGGCCTAAACGGGGCGGAGTACTCTCTCCCTGATGGACGGGTTGGGGTTATGTGGGGAGATAAAGAGATCTACTGGAAGTGTTACATAGAGAGTCTGAAGTTGAAAAAAAATGAAAGACACAGGAGTAAATGTGGTTGGCGTAAAGTTGGGAGTCAAGCCACGAGAAGTAACTCTCAAGAGGGTCTGACCTCTCAAATATAAGAAAGCACTAAGGCAGCAGGAGAAGATTTTTGTTAAAAGCTTATTATTTAGGCGTTCAACCATGTTTAGCTTAGCTTCATTTACTATTTTAGTATATTAGGAGAGTTACAATATTTGTCTCTTATATGGTTGAATTTATGACAAATTTTGTTTTTTGGGGAGCAGTGTTTTCCCATATATTGACAATGAGGCGCGAGGTGCTTTAATGAAGCCCCTCACGTTATTATTGGGAATATTATTGCTTCATTTTGCAGGAAACCGACGAGAGAAATGTATTTTATCGAAACGAAACTTCGAGGAGACCATATATGTTGGATCCTCATGAATGAATCATAGTCACCCTTCGAAGTGACCGCACATGTTGGATCGTCATGTAGGAATCTTTGCCACTCATCAAGGCGATTAAGCATGTTGGATCCTTATGCATGAATCCTTGCCACCCCTGGGGAAACATTTTCATCCTTATGAACAAATTCTTATTCCTCAAGATTAGAACAACGCTTAAACATGTTTGAAGAATATTTTAAGACATGTCACACAAAAATAAAATAATGATAAACAAAGGCATTTGATCAAATCCCTATGGATGAAAATGGAAATGACGCCTTCAAGGGTATATTTTGCCATCAAGGGCATGATTGAAAAATAAAGTCAAAGAGGACCAAAAAGAAACATAAATACTTCTAACCCACTGGTCTTCCTTAGGGGCCTGTATTTTCTCATAAGCATCCTTTTGCGGATTCACCGACGAATTAACTTCCTTGACCTCCTTGTATCCCTCAGGCCTAACTTGGGCGTCTTTATCAGGGTAAGAAAATGGATTATTAGAGGAAGTACCCTTATTTTCTTCCACCAAATGACAATCACAAACCACTTTGAATATGTCTAGAGGGCTCATATCCAACTTAAGATGAATGAAAACCACCAGCTCTTACGCTCCCTAAAAGAAAAATAAGAGGTATCCACTAAATGTTTCAAAGATAATGTAACAAGGAACTTGAAGATTCACAATGGTGAAAGAGAGGAAGTGTGAAAACTCGTCTGGTCGACTGTGCGCTTAGTGTTGTATTAGAGTGACCCGAGTATTGTAAAAGTGTTAGATTAATTCATAATTAACTAAGGTAACTTTCACAAATTCATAAATATTTTTTAGGACCCTCCCTTTTTGGTAAAATCACTAAAAAATGTTTTAAGCAAATAACTAATTGGTTACTAACTCAAATAACCCCTTATGAGTGAAATTATACTAGATAATCGATTATCACTTGAGAATAATTGATTATCTCTTTTGTAATTCCTTATAATCGATTATTAACATCATAATGTGAAAACTTTCCATATTTATACTACTTAATCAATTATATCTATGGCCAACTTCATGTTAAGACTTCTTAGAAATTAAGTGTAGCCAATGACAACCACCTCTACATTGTCGAAAGATGCATTATCCATCATTTCCCGTAATCATATACAAGGGAACATAACCATATGACATATATTAATAGAGGGTTCATTATAAAATTAGATAATTTCATATCTTATCCTAAAATACACTATATACCAAATATCCACATCCTGAATCCTTGTCCATTAAATCTCCTTATTAGGATCCCCACTGAGTTCAATAAGAATGGGTATACCTATAAAAGATAAAGTACATCTTCAGACACACCCATATACACCAATTCAAGACGTAATTTAAAAACACCCTCATTTTGCCATAATTTAGTCCGGAGATACATCTCCGAAATAACCCCTTATGCACTTCATCCCTTCGTAACTGAGGCACATCCTCATTTTGCTATATTCCATCCATCCAATATTTAGGTAGTAAATTTTGACATTATTTTTTAGAAATACACTAATGTATAGACCATGTATTATAACTATACTATCTTAATAATTTTTATCAATTAAACTATACAATGATGTAACAAGATGAAAATAACATATATTAGAATCAATCAAGAACCATAACACTGTTAAAATAACAAATTACAAACGATAATACTATCAATAATCCATAATACAAATACTATCCAACTGGATATATCAAACCTCCTTGTTCCTTCGTCGCCTCTTATACTGCAATGTTGTTCATGCCTCAGATAGAAAGACATCTACAATGGAACTCCCAGAAGTGCCTTCCGAAAAGACTCCTCTCCCTATACCCGCTTGCACAAGATCCATAATACAATGACATGCAGGTAACCCATTAATGGAATTGATTGTCCAGCCTGCTCCTCCCTTAATATCTTCTGAAGAGCTAGCCTAGGTGGATCTCCTTGAGCATCTTGTGTCATGTAAGTATGCGACATCCTGAAACACCACTGGATGTAGTCAAATGCACTACTCCATTCGCTAGGAGCTACTGCAGCTTGTGTTTCAACCGATACCAAATGATTAAAGAATCATCATACACGACATATATATCTTTGCGGACCATAGTAAACAAAAAAGACACTAAGGGTTATCTTGGAACAACCTGCACAAACCCGAATTGGCACGTGACTCACTCTGGCTGACGTGGATACATCAGGCATGATCCACAAGCTGACCATCAAGAGAAGAAGGTCATGTCATCCAAAGGATGTAATTGATAGTGATTGTCGTACATCTGAAAGCGTATATCATTGACTGTTGTTCGCTTAAGATACACTATGAAGAGCTTGATCGACTGATTCTATCTGAACGAGACGAATGCACAAGCATGTGGCATATCCTCGATGTAGTTATCAATAAATGACCAGCCAGAGATACGTAGAAAGTGTTGGAAGATCCATGCCTGAAAAATGATATTGATGAATTATTAATAATGGTGTAGCATAAATATTATTAAAATGGTACAATAAAAATGAATAATGCAACCATATCTACGTAAACAACATGCAACTAGCTGTCATTCGTTTGGTCTTTCAAAGACAGCCTTCAGCTAACTTGGAGTATATGTAAATTAAACAAGCGCCCCCAGTTGTACTCTTGAATCTGCTTCAAATCAATGAAGTATCTAGGGTAAACCACATTGACGTGATAGACACCCTTGTCCACAAATATGGACGTGTGAACTAGGTACATGAGGAATGGCCTCAATGCACATGCTTTATGATGCACAATTTGTGCATCATCACCGTCGGCCTCCATTGACGTAGTCAGAAGGTGTACATATAACTTTTCAATGAATGCAAATCTAGCATGCCACCCTCACGTGTCTTCTATCTCCTTTAGAGCATCCTCAAGGCCAACTCCCAAATAGTTAACCATCATCTCCAGTGCATCAAGTCTAGTCATTCTAGAGTGGTATGATAATTTTTCCCTGATCCGAAGATGTAGCAAGCATGACACATCATTCAGTGTGATGGACATCTCAGCAGCAGGTGACATCTGTTTTTGAGAAGACGAAGCCGGAGACACCTGAACTTCAGAAGTCGGCGCTTCCGCATCAAATGAGATGGCACCGCCACCGACCAATAGTCACAAGGATCAGACTCTTTCTATGCAAATAGATGCATGCTAGGACACTCCACCAAACCTCAGTCGATCTTGGTTGTCAGCTATGTTATCTATAATTAAACTAGACAAGGCAGACAAAACAGAAAAAATCAAACCGAAAGTGGGTGACATTTAAAATCAAACCAAACAAAATACAGAAGTGCACTTCCGTATTCTTGGAAAATCAAAATCTAAAATAATACGAAAGTGCATTTCTCTAGTTACCCGCAACTTAGAAAAAATGAAAATGACAGAAGTGCAGTGAAACCAAAAAGAGACAAAACATATTGCACAATTATATACCTAACAATAACTAGAACTATATATATTGATGTATATTACATAACCTAAAGTTCCTATTTCTGAATGCATGTATAGAAAATCAAATGTGAAAAAAATTGGATTGAAATACTTATCAAATGTGCAATTAATGTTGAGAGTAAAAATTGACAAACTACTTGGATTGGATGGAGTAGAAATAAAACTTGGATTGACAATTTTTTTTTTTGAAAGTGAGAAGAGTTTTAGTGTGTTTTGCTTGAAATGAGGAAGGGGAAATATTTGACGCGTATTTGATTAAAACCCTATCCAAAGCTTTTTGATTATATGAAAATACATTACCGAACTAATTTGAAGTAAAATGAAAGTGTGACTCACTTAAAAATGATTTAAGAGCGTGGACAGGGGTACGTCCAAAAATATATTTTTAAAATTTTAAAATAAATTAGATTTTTCACCAAGAGTGCCTCTAACACCCCTAAATTTTTCACCAAGAGTTTGTTAACACGGTGGAAAAGTAAACCTTTGCTTAAAGCAATTAAAGGGAGCTGAGTCAGTTTAGTATATATGAAAAAAGTAGGGATGAGGGTTGGGATGAGGCTTCAGAGACTTTGAAGACCCATGACTTTGGTGACTTTAGTTGTTTTTGATGATAGAAAATATGAAAATTGGAGGGAAATCAGAGGAATTGGAGGAGAGAGATTGATGCATAGGTGAGAGAAAGACTCAAAGTTATGGCAATGAAACCTTACCCAAAAAGTAGGGTACTTTGAGAGTTTAGGGGTAAGATGTTATTTGAGTGAAAAAATTTAGTTATTTCATTTATATATAAAATACTAACATCCAAGTTACCAATCAATCATAGTTAACTAAAACTATCATTTAAAAAGATTAAGTGCATCTTAAATTTTATTATATAGTCAGTCAGAAAATGGAGATACATGACTAGTATATCAAGTTCACATTACAGTTTCTTCTAAACAATTGAAAATCGAGACCTTTATTACGTTTGTCAAACATGATCTACAGTAACTTTAGGAATATGATCCCATTGCATGGGGTTCTTGTGTGTGTGGTAATGAAAGCAGGTTTCTCCTACCATGCGGAAACATTTACCTTGTTTTAAGCAAAGGGCCATGTGTTATTACACAAATCTCAATAACTAACTCAGAAACAAATGATAATCTATTGCAGAAAAAATGTTTTAACAATGACTTCTCTCTTCAATGGTGGAATTGGCAAAACTTCATTAAGAACTTTCCCCAGAATTTATATTCAATATTCTCTCTGCCAGTAATAAATCATCAGGCGTAGTCACCTGCAAAAACATTGCAAAGAGTTAACATAGTCCAGCACAAGATAAGTTATGTCAGAAGCCCAGAAATGCAAAATTTTAAGGCAACATGGGGGAATTTGCATAACTAATTCACGGCCAAAACCCATGTTGAACCATAAGCAACACTAACCAGCTTCTCAAAATCACGGTGAAAAGAGCCTTAGAAGTGCGGCAGTGGTAATCCACTGGGTTACCAAACAAAGGCTACAAAGCTTTGTATAGTATAAGAATAAATGGCTAGCCATCAAATATCCAAGAGAGAATATAGTTGACTACCTTGATGTTGGTATAAGATCCTTCAGTGATATAAACAGGCTGTTTAAGGTGCTCAACAATGGACACATCATCAGTAACTTCAAGACCTTCTCTGTGAGGAAGGAAGGTTGTACATAAAATACCAGTTAGTTTCCGATAGGCAACATATCGTCTCAATATTGTTACGAATAATGAAACCAAATTGTCTAAACTTGTTACCACATATTTTTCAATTTTGAAGGTTCATAAATAACTGAAGAATAGGATACTTCGCAATTAAATTAAGCATACAACTAAGAAACTACCTATTTACAAGCTCAAAGCCTTTCCTCAGCAACTCGGGTTTGATAACCTGCAAAAGTTAGTAAGCATTGTAAGTAGTTGACTAGGTTTCCAAAAATAATTGAGATATAAATTGTCAACTTTTGCAGTTAGACCTGTGGGGTCTGCATCTCCCATAGAGTTTTTCTGTCCAGTGTTCTGACCACAAATGAATCAGCATTTGCCTGCAGAAAGATAAGTTTACAAACATCATCATTTTCAAGTCCACCAAGGGAATGCGACGAAATTACATGCATATATCCGCCCAAGCTCAAAATAATAATTTCATTATTGATTAAAAGACATTCTTGCATGCACAACTATATTCATAGTTATTGATACTTAATCAAGTATGAACAAACAAAAATAAAACAGATTAAATCATGTCCACATTTGTAAAGCTAACTGTAAATTGAACAACATAATTTAATCTCTAAACAAATTTTGAACTTAAAAAAGTATCAAAATGGTTTTAGAAGAATGTTAGCGGTGCAAAAGTACTTGGTTTTAAAGTCAACAAAATAACTAATTTCCCTATACATGATAGCTTGTGTATTGATTTGCAAAGAAAAAACAGGTTTAAATTAGTTTAGAAGAAATCCGTGTTCATTAGTATTTTGGAGCTTTACTAGTTGTTCTGTTTTGTCATTTAAGTGCACCTTGATATGGTTCCGAAGTCTCTTATGGTTTTGGCAGGTAAATTTGAAAGGAATAAGCTTTAAGGATCAAAGCTAGAATTTTGGAGGGCTAACAGATAAATTCTTAGGTAGACACAAACATAAGAAGTACTTTTACACACAACCAATCATAAAATTTTAATTAATTAAACAATAAGTACAAATTTTTTTCTCTCCTTCATAATCACAACCACCCCATAAATCCAATTAAAAAAGAAATTAAAATTTAAATAAATTTAAAATTTTCTATCTTCTTATTAGATGCTTCTATGAATATGGATTTAGGTGTGTTTCCATGCAAGAATTTCTCTGGAAAAAAGATGAACCTGCCTCTCCCAATTTAGTGCCTAGGCACTAAATTTTCAATGCCTAAGCACTTAGGCTCCCATAACAGGTATATAGGCACTCCGACCACATATCAGAATCTTCTTATCTGCGTGGTGTAAGCTTAGGTTCTCAAAAATGGGTGCTTAGACAGTATCCACCCAGAAAAATGATAAATGTCATTTAGAGTTATAAATATCACTTTTCTGCATTTTTAGAGGGGGAGTGCACATCATACTCATGGGCAAGGAGACTGAGATTTTAGGGTCATTAAAGGAAGTTTTTGAAAGACTTTATCTTCACTGTATTCATCACCTATTTCTTGAAGATGGCCAAGTAGTTCTCACCTCTTTTGTTTGTCAATTGTCTTAAAAATTATTAGATAAATAAAATTCACCAGCCACCTATAATAATAGTAAGAATAGTACATGCAAACAACTAGGAATACCTCTTTGATTGTGGCCTTCGAAGGAACACCGAGAACAGCAGCTCCATTCAACAATCCATCTTTAAGGACCTTAAAAACATAATATAGATAAGTAATCTAAGTAGGCAGGTTAACTGAATATATGTTTGGATTCATTTTTTATAACAAAAGAGATCTGACCAAAATATGTCAAAAGTGCATTTGAGTCTAAGTCTATTATAAATGTACTGGCACAAAACATGTCATCATGTCAAACTAAACAACACGACCCCTTATATAAAGACTCAGCCGTTGGCAATGGTCGTCATTTAATTCCAGAGATAAAAAAGAGACTCAGCATGATTTATGGATTTCTGAGTGATTAAAGTTCAAATACTAAAGCACATAGTGTTCTTTAGCTCTTGTTCCATATAAATCATCGACAATAACAATAACATAAATGTCAAGTTGGTATTTTCCTGAAATATCACTGCTTGTAGGTGGGAATTCTTCCATAACACTCTCAATAAGTTAATATAACATGTTTGATTTTCTCGATGTATGCATAACATTCAGAAAAATTAAGCGGTGAACTTAGTAACATATGCGAGAGAAACTTATTAAATCCAAACCTTTTTCACATCTCCTTGTAGCACCAAAGGTCTTGCAGAATCATGGACGCAAACAAGCTCAGAGTTAGAATCAATAACCTGTAAAGAAAGGTAACTATGAATATATAAGGAGAGTGTAAAAAGGATAAATAAGTGATTAGAATTTTATTTACATCACATCACTGACTGACACTTAGCAATGTGATTCAGCGCTTCTGATAGTCTGGCCTAGGTATATCTATATTTACTTGAGTTATCCAAAGTTTCTGAGAAAATTGTTTGGCAAGGTGCAGGTTTTTCACATACAGCTAATCATCATTGTTTGGAAGGAAGAGGTAAGAAAAGAAGCACTGGCCTAAACTAATATAAAATTGAGCTAAAGAAAATGCATGAACAGATAACTTAATCACAGAATTAAATAAAAATAAACAGCACATACCTGAAAGCCATTGTAAACAGAATCCTGTCTTTCTTTTCCTGGCAGTGCGAATTTGAGTTCTGCTTGGGAATTTCCTTTCACATCTGAGGGATAAAAAAAATAATATTAATAGCAAGAGCCAAAGGCATCGTTTAAGGAAGAAACCAAAGGTGAAGAAAGAAGAAACCTTCGAAAATGTCCCTGTAGGAAGGATCACAAACAACAACAATTTCTTTGACTTCAGGCATGCGAGAAAAAGTCAAGAAACTGCAGCGGATTGACAGATTCTCTAATTAAGTTATAATAAAAGAAATTAAACTCATTGCAAAGCACATAAAGTGAGTGAAGATATGAGCCAAATAAAATGAATACATGATACTACATTATATTATATCTCTCAGAATCATGTTCTTTCTTTTGCTGTTAAATTCAATGACGCCCCCTTCCGCATAAAAAGATAGTAGATTATGTACATTGAAAATCAACGGTCGTAGTTATTACTATCACGATTTCATTTTGCAGGAAACATAGAAACATAGGTGTTATTATGAAAATGAGATGAAAACATGAGTAATACCTATAGAGTGCAATGGGTTGACCCAGAAGAGGAAGATACTGCTTTGGCATAGTAGCCTACAATTATACAAACAAATAATAAACACAAAAGAAACTGATTCATGTAATAGATTTTGAAGAAAAATCAAAATACTAATAACAAAAGATAAAAATCATACTCCCATCCTCTTGCCCTTCCCTCCTGCAAGCAAGACAACTGAAACGCTTCTGTCTTTGACAACAACATCAGACTCAGCATCTTTCTCCTTCTCCTAAGAAAACAAAACACCTCAACCTCTTAGTTTATTCATTTCAATAATTGGAAGCTATATAATTCAGATACCAGAGACACAGATACCAGACAGACACGACACTAACGCTAACTAACAAGATCAAAATGAATCAAATCAAAATGAAATGAAATTGAAGGACTTACTTGGACGGGAAGTGCAGAGCAGAGAATTAGCCTCGAGTTTGATTTTGCAACAGATAATCGATTTTTGTTTAAGCAGAATTTAGGACCTGAATACAGATAACAACATTGAGGTACAAGTAAAAAAAAAAAGCTATTTTCAAGAGAATTGAGAAAGATTCAACTACCTGTAGCAGTAGCTATAGTTGCAGTAAATGGTTTATTGATTATTGTTGGAAACGCCAATCTCGAAAGAGAAGAACAACGTTCAAACTTAATCAACTCCATTTCAAAAAAACAAAAAAAACAAGAGATAATAAAATTTTGGATGCTAATTACACCTGTATATTTCTTCTCCATATTCCGTATATTTTATTTGGTCGCTACTGACAGAGTAAGAAATAAAATGGAGTAGCTTATTATTGGGCTTGGGCGAACGTTATGGGCCGGTCCGGGCCCATTAAGTTAGTTTAGAAAAGAAAAAGAAGAGGAGAGAGAAGGAACTATCGATCGATCTCGGAGAAGAATGGGTGCAGGAAAGAATACGGCAGAGTTCTTCAGGAGGAGAGATGAATGGAGGAAGCATCCGATGCTTGGGAATCAATTCCGTCACGCTACTCCTGGCCTCGGCATCGCTCTCGTCGCTTTTGGTGTTTATCTCGTCGCTGAGCAAGTCTACAACAAGACTAATGCTTCTTCCTCTTCTCACCATGTACGGTTAGGGTTTTTTCGATTTCATCAATTGACGATTCGATTTGATATTCTTCCTTCACAAATCTCATATTGTCATATAAATACATTTTAATTATGGTTCAATACATCAACATGTTTTCGTTTCGTAACTCGTTGAATTGAAAATGGTTCTGGATTACTAATTGACTATGGCTGTTGCAGGTGAAGGCTGGGGAGCATTGAGGAGAATCGTCGATTCATCATTTTCCTTGTTTTTTTGTTTGTTTATTTAAAGCGTTGGTTGAATAAGCTTTTACTTTGCAGGGCTTTCCCTTCCTTGTAATATGCTTAGGAGAAATTTAAACTCTGTATAATGAATGAATGTATGTATGCTCACATTTATGCTTCACTGATTTCTTTCAGTGAGTGAATCTTTACTACAATTTCATATTTTGATTCCAATTCAGACGTGCTCTTAAATTTTTTATGCGTTGTGTTTGATTGGATTTTAGAGCTGCAGAAGGGGGAGGGAGATGACACTTGGTTGATTTGGGAATGAATTTTACTGTTTTGAGGATAATAAGGCCGCCAATTTGCCAATTTATTTGTTTTAGCTGGTGATTTAGTTGTTGTGTTTCTTCTCTATGAGTTCTGATATCATAACAGTCACTGACACATGTTGGCAATTGGTTCATTGAAATGTTATCAATCATTCCATAAGCAGACATAGTGTAAGATTTATAATGTCCATGTATATTGAAAGTGGTTTAACAGTCAGTAGACTAGAGGTCTGGTTTTTGGTTGTTTGTGTGGTTATCCACCACCAGATGTTTCATTTCAATGGTTGAATGCTTGGGAGAAATAAGAAAAACAGGATATCTCCCAGCATCACTTTACTTGTTCTAATTTTTTGGGCTCCAATAACTTGTTTTAATTCTTAATAACCACCTTCCAAATTCAGCGCCAATATGTAAAAATTCATAGTGAGATGCCCAGTCTGTCATCATATCTCTGGTGGACAGCTTGTTGTGCTGCAAAATCATTCTTGCCATGTATTTTGTACAAGTCAAAAAAATAATTGGCTGTTATGAGATTCTGATCAATTGGTACAACCCAATGATGGCTATGACATAACTTACAAGGCTAAAGCTGCAGAAAGGGGGTGTGAGGGGGAGGGAAAGAGCCCTTGGCTGGTTTGAGAATTGAAATCTTCTTGTTTTAGAATGATAAGGGAATCAAGTTATTTGGTTTTGCTGATGCCTTAGTTATGATGTTTCTTCTCTGATTCAAAAGGCAGGCTTATGCAGAGTATATTCTGTACATTTCTTTTGTAACAAGTCCATATATCCCAACATTTTAACTATTGTAAGATAATAATTTCATTTCAATGTTTGGGAGAACTAGCAAGATTTCAATTTTTAACTAGCATCACTTGTTCTAATGGTTTTTTATTTGGTAAAAACTTGTTTGTAGCAATATTTTGGGAGTTTGCGGGTGTTTAGATTAATTTCCTTAAGATGTATTTTTAATTTTGATTGATTTTCAAGGATTAATTCCTTTTACATGGTTTTTTAATTTTGATTGGTTTTCAAGGATTAATTCCTCTTTTACATTTTTTTTTAATTTTGATTGGTTTTAATGTATTTTAATTTTAATTTTAACTAGGTTTTAAATATTTAAATTATAAATTATAATTTTTTTATTAATAGTGTGGTTGACTATCTTATTCTAGAAGACTCTTTAAGAAATATCGATTTCAAATATATCATACTCTCAAAGAAGATAATGTTTGTGTTATCTAAGAAAATATAGATTGGTAATAGTAGGGAATATTTGTGCGGACTATCTAAAAAGATACAGATTGGTAATGGTGCAGCGAACATGAAGTCTTAAGTTAAAATCATAACTATTCTACTACTATCTTTTACTAAAATAAACCTTTATTTTTAAAATAATTGTTTTTTTTCCTCTTTTTCTTTAATCATCTGTACCAAAATATATATATATTTGATATTATATTACAAAATAACAAAAGACGAAATAAATAATATTAAAACACAAAAAGTTATTGAGTTGATATAGCTATCTTACATTAATTATTATATTAATTAGTATGTAGTGTAAAAAATTTTACACAATGCTTCTTAACTATTCAAATATGAATAGATTACTTTAATAAATTTAAATAATTTTAATAAATCAAGATTCACTGAGAGTATAAAATTTATTTACACTATATGTGTATTTCAATTGAATTCTATTTATATATTACAAAACAACAAACGAATAAATAAGTAATATTAAATCATAGACCTTGATTACCTCCCTAAAAAAAATGTATGTGACCATTTGATTCAATTAAAATCGGATGAGCTAATAATTTTAGGAATATTTTTATCATGTACTTCAGTATATATTTTTATAAGTTTACACTGTCCATTAAATAAGATTATGTCCATTAAATAAGATTAAGATCAAACGATTAATAATATCTTGACAGGTTGAATACAGTAAAATTCCTACTGATTCAATATTTTTAAAATAAAATAAATATCCATCAATAAAAGATTAATGCAATATATCATACTAAAAAAATTAAAATATATACATGCATCACTTCTGTGCAGCTAAATCCGTACGAGGTGCTGGACAATCAGAACCGGAATTAGGAGGTGCTGGACAATCAGAACCGGAGTTTCTATATGACCGAGTGATTTGTTAAGGAGCGATGTGATTGGCATATACTGCAGCACAGATTGTTCCATATGTTGTACTTATGTCAGAAGTAACCGTATATTGTGACTAAAAAACAAGAATTTCATAGAGGTATAAACACAATTAACAGGAGAAAAAAAAAGACAGAGATCCTTGTATCCAAGAGAGAATTCCTATAGTATTATAACTACAACAATTTTGTAAAACCAAAGCCATACTGTAACAGAAAAAAAAAAACAGAGATCCTAGGGGAGAGAAATCCTATTTATTATAATAACACTACAACAAATTTGTAAAAGCAAATCCATACTGTAATAATACATCTGTAACAAATCTATCTATCTAAAGTTTCCCATTAGAAGCATATTGAATCCAAGAGGATGATAGTTTTTCCCTGGCTTCAATGACTGCAGCTGGAGTTGTCTATGACGAATATCCACCATTTCCTTGATCGAAACATAGCTCAAAACCTGAGGAGTGGCTTGAACATTGGATGCAACGCCCCCAATATCAATGTGTCTGAATACACCAGTTTCAGGGCAAAATGAGACCAGACATTGGGAATGTGAATGTGAATCAGAATCAGCCCTGAGCCACATGTCTCCACAATTGTTGAATCCAATTGGTCTGTGCTTGTCCTGAGGACTCAATCCACAGTAAGACTTTATATCAATACTGAACGCCTTTCTCCATGACTCTTTCACACCGTAATCCTCCATCAACCATGTCTCGAATTTCGCACCCTCGATTACGTAGCACAGACACAAACAACCTTTTAACACACCAACACTGATTCCTGAGATCTTACTCACATAGTCCTCGTCGAAGTGCGACGGCGGTGGGACGGAACCGAATGTGTTACTGTTGAGATCAAATGAACATATCAATTCAGAACCGGTATCCTCAGTGACCCAATGAATTGCACCATTGAATGAGGGATCAAAGGAACAATTTTTAGACTTAGGTTTTGCAGAGGGAGCATTTGGAATCACAGTCCAAGTACTAACCCTTGAATCAGATTGGTACATTTCAGCCACCATTTGATCCGATTTCAAAACAAGCTGAATAATTTTGAAATTCTTCTTTTTAGGATCAAACCCAAAAGCCGAAAAACGGAGATTTTCATCTGCAGCACTTAGGGCAGGAGGAACAGGAAGAACCTCACCCAACAAAGGATTACATACATAATAAAGAGAGCGAGAGTGATAATTAGAAGCGCGTAAACACAAAAGACCGTTGCTAGAATTGATCAAATTCATACGCCGATTGATATGAAACGTAACAAACCTGGTTCTTCTGTTCACCGATCGTTGATTAGCAAGATGAATTGGGGTTCTGGTACCGGTGGCAGTGGCGGTTGTGGTGGTGGTGTTTTTGCTCCGCTTTGAATCGGATGAATAAGACGGTTGCAATTGCATGGCCATACAAGACGATCCATGACACGAATTGGGAACGGATTGAATTTGAGTAGAAGACGAATCGATACACGTGAGAGAATTGTGATCGGAGAGAACGACGAACGAAATTGGGGCTTTTGAGAAATAGGATTGTTGAAAGGAAGTATCGGAGACGATGGATTTGAATCGAGAACAAACGGAGGAGCATCGAATTAGGGTTACAGCGGGTAGTTTGAGCATGATATCGAAGAGGATGTGATGGGGAATGTCGAGGATGTGAAACCCTAGGTCTGGTTCACTGCCTCTTCTCACCATTTTCGTTTTCTGTTCCAATTGCTAACAACACCCCCCCTTTTGTTTCTCTCTCTAGTTTCTCTCTCTAGTACAAGTTTGGAGTAAGAGTTAACACGCACAACGATGGTTCTTTTTTCTCTGAAATACATGTAACTTGTTATGGTTACTCTAAGCATTCTCTAATCTAATTTATAGACCAAGTCAAGTTAACCTAATGGTTAAAATAATTATAATTAATCTACATTTTAGTCATTATATAAATTCATAATTCATAAAAATTATATTTATTAATTTGTTTATGCTAATAATGTATTAAAATAAGATTTATGGAAAAATATTACTATGTAATGTTTGAATATTGACTGTTTTTATATTTTTATTATAAGTAGAAATATTTAATCCCAAATATTAAGAAATTTTATTTAGTAAATTTACTTTTCTTTGACTAAATTTAATTAAGTTTTGTAAGTCATACAAATATTATTTTTTTTCTTAAAATTGTTATTTATGGAAAATTGTTTCCTGGTCAAAACTCTAGAAACATTTAATATCAAAATATTAAGAAAATTTATTTAATTATTTTAATTTTCTTTTGACTGAAATTTATTTTAATTTTGTAGCTCATAGAAATATTTATTTTTTCTTGAAAATTTTATTTATGGTGAATTTTCTGTATATAAATATGATAATAAATTGTTTAATGAGGGTCAAAATAATAGAAATATTTAATATTAATATATTAAGAAAATTCATTTGATAAAAATTATTTTTATTTGACTATAATTTAATTTAATTTTGCAACTCGTACAAATATTTTCTTCAAAAATGCCATTTGAGATAAAAAATTTATATATAAATATAATAATAAATTGTTTCAAGAGGATCAAAGAGTTATTAGAATATAAAATTTATATTTTTAAGCCTAAATGTTAAAATAATTAAAATAATTATATTTTAATCATTATTATTATTCATAAAAATTACATGTATCATAATTTTAATTTATTGATATATAAATATTTCTATACTAATAATGTATTAAAATTAAACTTGTTATAAAATATTACTATATGTAATATTTGAATGTTGACTGTTTTTGTATTTTATTATAATTGGAAATACTTTTTTTTTTGGATTAAGAATTGGAAATACTTAATTTCAAAATATGAAGAAAATTTATTTTTCTTTGACTAAAATTTAATTTAGTTTTGTAACTAATACAAATATAATTTTTTCTCAAAATATTACTTATAGTAAATTTTCTATATATAATTAGGATAATGAGGGTCAAAATATTAGAAATATTTAATATCAAAATATTAAGAAATTTCATTGAATAAATTTATTTTTCTTTTGACTAAAAATTAAAATTAATTTTATAACTTATACAAATATATATTTTTGTTTTCTCAAAAATGTTAGACATGATAAATTATATAATTCACTATCGCAAATACTACATTTCTTAACAAAAGTTCATATCTATTAACCCACCAGTTGAGGTAAAAATAATTATATTATTATTATTATTATTATTATTATTATTATTATTATTATTATTATTCATAGAACTTACATGTATCAATAATTTTTATTTATTGACATATAAATATTTTTATACTAATAATGTATTAAAATTATATTTAATAGAAATATTAACTGTTTTTATATTTTATTTTATGTAATATGTGAATATTGAATGTTTTTATATTTTATTATAAGTAGAAATATTTATTCTCAAAATATTAAGAAAATTTCCTTAAATAATTTTTTTTCTTTTGACTAAATTTTAAATTAATTTTTCAATTCATGCATTTTTTTCTCTTCTCAAGAATTTTATCTGTGGTAAATTTTATATATATATATATATATATATATATATATATATATATATATATATATATATATATATATATAATAAATTGTTTAATGAAGGCCAAGGTATTAGAAATATTTTTTTTTTGGAGCAAAAGAAATTTTATTCCAAAACAGGTTGAGCACAACAGCTGATCACAGATTCAGGCTTCTACATAACACAGTCAAAACCAAAACCTAATACAATAGATTATTACAACTTATTGCAATATGTTATCAGTTTATAGTCTAACTCAGCCTTATAGGTGAGGCATACTCCGGGGAACTGGAATGATGAACTCAAGTGAATTTGTGAGCAGACAAAAGGGAAAAGTGGGCGTGCTCGTCTCTTGAAGCTAAAAGCCACAGAGATGATATATGCTGCTTGGCAAAACCGTAACAAGATTATCTTCAAGGCGGGAAGAAAAGAAGACCTGAGGTATTAAAAATATTTAATATCAAAATATTTTACTTAATAATTTAATTTTTCTTTTGAATGAAATTTAACTTAATTTTATTTTCTCAAAAATATCTTTTATGATAAATATTATAATGAATTGTTTTATAGCTTATAAAAAAAATTGTTGTATAAGGGTCAAGTAACTCCTCAGGTCACTATTATTTTGAAGAAGAAAAAAATGGTACTAGTGTTGCACCCCAATTTTTGACCTCTGAGATCCCATCATTTTTCTAAGTATCATGATCATTATCATTATCATTTATCATCATGCATATTTTTATTTACTAACAAAAAATAAAAAGAAAAAAAGTTTGTTGCTTGTGTGTTAAAAAGACAGGAGAATGATCAAGAGAAAGCTGAAGAATTCAGGGTTTTGAGGCCCACAAGAGGTTCAACATTCTCTCAAGATTCAAAGGTTCCTTCAATCAATATTCAAGTCCAAGGATGGCTCAGTTTAAGGCAGACAACTCTCAAGATCGCCAGAAGCGCCAAATTAGGGTTTTTGTTTTTTTTCCAGGAGAACGAGTTTTTGAGACCTCAAATGGATTTCATGGATCTTCATATGTCTCAAAGTACCACCAGACAAATTTTCAAACTTCAATTCGCTCGGACGCACAGTCAACAGCTCAAACAGTCAACAGACGACCAGTTTGACCAAAAAGTCAACAGACAGTCAAAAATGCAATTTTTTGTCAACATCCATATTTTGTCAAAAGATTCATCATGTGATCAATGGTTGATCATAATTCATCAAGAAAAGTTCAGAAATCGACAAAACTCAAAATTGCAAAATTAGAGTTTTTTACCTAAAAGTCAACTGAACTTTGACCGACCATAACTCTCTCATAATTTATCAGAAAAATTCCAACCAAAGCTCATTCTCAAGGAAATTCAATTCTCTACAACTTTGATGTTGGGACCAAGGTCAAGAAATGCTTCCGCCTAGGAGATATAAGCCAAAACATTACAGGTCATTTTCAAAGTCAACAAAAAGCAGTTTTTTGTCAAAGCCCATATCATCAAGATAACTTATCCAAATGCAAAAACGCTTCCAAAGTGGCTTGTAGAGGACATCTTGGGCTTTCCAAAAAGTACAAGAACACTTTCATAGGATCAAAATTGAGGGATATATGCCTTGATGAAGTTGACCTTTTTTGGAAGAATGCATGAAACAAGTAATGACCAAAATTTGATTTTTTTTCAAAAAGGCCAATTCTTTTGTGATTCAATCTTGATTCTCATATGTTTAAAGGGCATCCACGACCCATACATCATTCATGACATTTTTATTTCATTTTAATTAAATTTTATTCATTTAAAGTTTAATTAAAGTGAGATAATTCAAAGATATTATCAAAGATGCTTATGGTTGCCAATCAAGACCAATTCAAGATGCTTAAATATATTATTGCAAGATTGAAGAGAATAATACTTGAGTGTTTTAACCATGGTTAAGAAATACACTCATTGAAAATATTCCATTATCATATTTTTTCCACAAAATCAATCATGACAATTTCCACTTGCAAGGCTTCCAAGATCAAACTCTTTGCCTATAAATAGAACTTCATTTTCTTCATTCAAAGAGAAAAAAAAAAGGAGGAGGAGGAACAAGAGAAGAATAACAACACACTCCAAAAGCATAGCATAAGTTTTATATTTTTCAAAAGTTTCAAGAAACTTGTAAAAATCAAGGCTCATTCAAATAGCCACTTTCAATCAATTTCAATCACTCTATTCCACTCTTGGAACATCATAGAGTAAGTACAATGTAATTTTTAATATGTAGTAGTGTTAGGAGTTCATGAATTAAAAACTCCATATTTATGCATATTTTCAATTTCTCAAAAAAAATGTTTTAATTTTAGTTTTAAGTTGATAAAATGTTTATTTAATTTTTAACATAAAAATATTTTATTTCTTTTCATAATTAATTTATATTGCTTAATTAATTAGTAATTATGTAAATATTGCTTTTTTTAATTATTTTAACCAATCAAAAAAAACTCCAAAAATATTTTCCTTTTAGATTTAGGTTTATATTTTTTTTATAATCTAATTTTTGACATATAAAATAATATTTTTCTTGTTAAGTTTAATTATTTGTATAATTATTTGTTTAATTAGTTTGTTAATTAACTAAAAATCAATTCCAAGAAAATCACAAAAAAAATATTAAGCTTAAATTGTTTTATATTTATATTTATTTATTATTTGATATTATTTCTTATCTTTTTCTTTGTCTTGAATTGGGATAAAAAAGATCAAACATGGAAGAGAATTGTATGCGGTTGATTTAAGACTTATGGAATTTTATCGTGTAGTCGTGTGGACCTCCGATTTTTTTCAATACCGGGCCATACCTCTGATCTGTAGAGATACGTGAACTGACTCTTTTTTGTCGCTTAATGCTTTCGCATTTTTTTGAAAATTCACAGAGTCGCCACCGACCTTTTATTTTATCCAATTAAGGAAAGGTTTATAAAAGAAACAGAAAAAAGACCTTTAAGAAATTCTGGGTAAGGGGGTAGGTTATACAAAGGGAAGGTGTTAGCACCCTTTGTATCCATGGTTATCCATGGGCTCTTAAGTTTGCTTAGCTCACTTGTTTTTCGATCACTTTTCAATTGCTCTGAAATTGCTCATATGTGGTTTCAAATACCTTTGTAATTTGAATTTTGTAATGATCCGTGTATGGATGTATACAAAATGCTTGTTTATCTTTCGAAAGATGTTTTGAAAAGAACGTTAACTTTGTAATAATCCGTGTTTGGATGTATACAAAGTATTGTCTTATTTGAAAGTTTTGAAAAATCAACAGTGTATGAGAATTTTGTTTGTTTTGATTTGAGCAAGCAAACTAGGAGGTCTACCCTGAGTTGTAAGGTCTTTATCCTGTTTCCTTTAAAAATCTATCCTTTCACCGGATATAAAAGCAAGGTTCGATCTTGTACTCAAAATAGTAGAATTTGACTTTGATTTTGAAAGAATGAAAAGGATTACCTGAAGAGGTGCAAATGTGATTGTGATTGGATTCAGATATTTATCTTTGAAGTTAGTGATCTAACGGTTCAATTTTATCTTTGACATACACGCAGTTTATATTTGCTGGAAAGTAAAATGCGGAAATGTAAAGTGCGGAAAGTAAATCTACGCTATTACATCGATTTTGCAGGAAATGTAAACTAGCCTATTTACATGAATTTGACATCCTATACATTTATCTAGGAATTTTAAATTGCAAGAAAAATAAAAGGCATGTTTTTGGATTTTTTATGATTGATTTTAATTATAATTAATGCATAATTAATTAAATTAAAATGAAGAAAAAAGATGAAAATAGATTTAAACCTAGAAATAAGTTCAAAATATGTACAAAATATTTGTCAATTAATTTTAAAACAAAACTAATTTTTTTGGAATTTTTGGAATTGATTTAAGTTAATTAAAACATAATTATGTAAATAATTATACAAATAATTAAAACTTAAAAAAGAAAATTATTCAAAATATGTACAAAATTAGTTTATAATATATAAACAATATTTATCACAAAGAACAATTTTTTTTATGATTTTTTTGATTGGTTAGAATAATTAAAAAGCAAATATATAAATATATACTAATTAATTATACAAAATATTGAAATTTTGAAGAAAATAAAAATATTTTTATTTCAAAAAATAATATATTATTTTAGAAGTCTAAAAATATTTTTTGTGTATTTTTTGGATTTTTAAAACTATTTTTAATTAATTTAACAAAGAAATCAAAATAAAATAGAAAATAAAATAGAAATAAAAGGATACTGATCCTGTGTGGTTGGATTGAGAGTCCATGATAAGGATGGTTTGATCTGGCACGTTGGATTATTCATTAAATGAGATCAGGTGGTCCAGATGGTGAGGCACGTGGTAAAAGCTACACCTGCAAAGCACAGAATCAGAGGACAATTTAAAAAAAAACGCGCGCGTCTGAACCAATGAGGTGGGGACACCTCATCATCTTCAACCTCTCGCCAGGGCCTTTTACAGCGTTTTTATGAAAAAAGCGCTATAGTAAGTGAACCTCAAACCTGCAAAATAGCGAATAGGGGTAAACATGCAAAGATTTTTGGCGCGATGGTTCCATTCGTTTCGTCTTGTTCATGCGAATCTAATGGTGCTAATCAGAACTTCTAATTTTGCCTAATTTGGAAAGCCCTAAATTTGAAGCTATGAACCCTAAAATGGTAGTTTCGTTTATACGTGTCCAAACTTCAATTAAGTTTCCAGAAATGATCTACACCTCAAACCAAACTCAATAGTATGTCTACATCTTGTTAAACATGTGTGAATAACCAGATACGAATTGATTTTAGTTTGAACAAATTTTGACCTGTGTAGCTCGATTCAGTGAGCTTCAAGGCTTGTAATTGATTGAGATAGTTTCAGTGATGTTTAAGGAAGGTGTATGAATGCTTAGTTTGTATTGAAATGGAGTGAAATTACAAATTCGAATTTGAGTTTTTCTTTGAATTTTTTGAAGTGATTACAAGTGTTATATGCTATGCTATGCTTCTGAATTCGTGTCCTCTTCTTTGCTGAACTAAGATAGCTTATTTATAAGCTATGTGTGCTTAGAAATGAAGCTAAGATGTGTCTTAGTTGCCTTTGTTGAAACTTTGCATTTTTTAATATAAAAAAACTTGAATTCTTGACCAAGTCATCTTGCCTTCAATGCACCTGCCTTGCCCTTCAATTCTCTGCAGAAAGATGAAGATTCTTTGAGGTGAGTCATGCTTGATTTGTAAGCTAACCTTTATCCATGCATTTTCCTTTTAATTTTAATCTTAAAGTAAGATAAAATCATGCAAAAATGGATAAAAAAGGTATGGGCTTAGTCTTGGTCGTGGGAGGCCCATAGTAACATGGAAATGATGTTTGAATGCTGAAAACTTGGCCCCATTTGGAAAAAATACATTTTTGAGCAATGTTGATTTCATGCATTTTCCCAAAATTTAGCCAACTTTAACAAGGTGTAAATCCTTCAATTTTTGTCATATGAAGGAGATCTTGCACTTTTTGGAAACCTCAAAGAGTCCTCTAACCAATGTCTTTGGTCTCATGTCAAAATGATTTTTGAAGCTCCTTGTGTGTCCTTTTGAAAAAAGTGTCTTTTTGTTGACTTTGAAAATGACCTGTAATGTCTTTGGTCATATTTTTCAAATGGTGAATCCAATGATCATGGGATCAATGGCATTTGAAAGATAATTGAATTTCCTTCAAAACAAGCTTTGGTTTGAATTTTTTGGATGAAGGATGAGAGAGTTATGATCAGTCAAAGTTGAGTTGACTTTTCAGGCAAAAACCCTAATTTTGAATCTTAGGGTTTTGTTGATTTTTGATCTTTCCTTGATGAATTATGATCATCCAATGATCAAATGATGAATCCTTTGACAAAATATGGACTTTGACAAAAAATTTCATTTTTGACTGTCTGTTGACTTTTTGGTCAAACGGGTCGTCTGTTGACTGTTTGAGCTGCTGACGGTGCGTCTGAGTGAATTGAAGTTTGAAAATTTGTCTGATGGTACTTTGAGATATATGGATGTGTATGAAATCCATTTGAGCTCTCAAAAACTTGTTGCTCCTGTAAAACAAGAAAAACCCTGATTAGGGACTGTTTGTGTAGGAGACAGTTATGCGTACCTGATTTTTGTGCAGTGCTGAGTTTCTGCTAATCGCGTGATATTCAGAAGACTTCTAACACAAAAATCTTGGAAATTTGAATTGTGTAAGATTGATTTGATTGATGGTACAAAACACTGAGAATTGTACTGCCAGCAGTTTGGCTGTCAACTGACTGTTCAGGTACTGAAGCAGCAGTTAAAGTGAAAAATCAACAGTCAAAGTTAATTTTCTTTTTTGTTGTTTTTTTTTGTTTTTGTTTTATGTGAAAAATGAAAGTTTATTTACATGACTTGTTAGAAAAACATAGACATAATAAATAACTAATATTTACGGTATGCGGGCAAAATTACCGATAATAACCCTGAAAATCATTTAATGCACAGAAATAGGAATATTTGACTGGCAGAAAACACACAAAATATTATCTTAGTAACTAAGCAATATTATGACAAATAGTACAACATTTAATACTGACAGTACAAATATCACATACTATATTGAACAGTACGACGAATAAACGGTACATTTAAGAAATAAGAAATACGGCAAATTTTAAGAATGACGATTAATGACCCATGCTATGAACAATAACATGTAGATGATTGGGAGTGCAACTATTGCAGGTCCACACTCCTCAGGACTATGCAGGCAGAAGAAAGTCATGATCACCGTAGCAATGGTGATGACTGTAAGAAACAGTGTCTCTATCCACTTTGCCATTCTTGTTAGGGAAGAAGAGAAAATATATATGAGATAGGAATTTGAAAGATGAATTGGAATTTGATGTGAGATTTTATGAAAGAAAATGAGAGGTATTTATAGAATGGAAAGAAGGAAAGAGACGTTGGGGAATGATGTGATTCCGTACAAAAGGAAAATTTGAGTGGAAGTAAGATTTGAAAGAAAGAGTATGATAGTGTTGGAAAAAGGAGAGATTTGATTTTTGAAAAAGAGATTTGAAAAGATTTTTGCAAATAATGGAATATAGTACAAAAATTAGTGGGAAACAAAAGATAATAATAATCTAATTGTTACCAGTACAGTCTGAGTTTCCTGATTCTGCGCCTGCAAAAAGATTTAACTCTGTACCAATTGTGTCAGTACTATTTATCTGTAAATAAATAAATAGCATGTGTGAAGTAATAAACAGTATTTGGCGTTTGCGTAAGAATAAATTCAACTGCAGGCCAAATTACCGTATACGAAAAATTCTAAAAACTAAGTGTTTCATATGTTAGGACATTTGTTGAAATAAAAATCCATGATTATATGAGACCCTTAATTTTCAGATTGGAGTTTTCTTGAAAAATATGTGGGCAAATTTTGGGGTATAACAGTTGCCCCTATTCAATCTTCTTAAACCTGAAGAGATTGTCTGAAATCTGAAGGTAGAAGATGATTGAATATATAGATGCCCTGAAAATTTGCACTTACCTTGATCGGAAGAGATGTTGGAAGTTGCATTTGAATGTCGTCTGCGAAATGTTGTTGGCAGATTGAAACATTACCTGAGATGGGCTTTCAGATGCCACCTGGTGAATGGGTTGATGGTTTGTTCATCAGAATGAATCCATTGATTATATCTTGATGAAGGATTTGAAAGTCTTTGTGTTGACTGTTTCGGAACCGTCCAAGGTTACCGCTTTAAGTCTTGGAGGATGATTGCTACGGAACTTGTCCAAAGTTTTTTCTGCTTTAGATTTTGAAAGTTGATCATTGTGGAACCGTTTGAGGTATCAGCTTTAGATCTTTGATGTTAGATCATTCTGGAACCGTCTGAGGTATCGCTTTAGATCTGCAATGTTAGATCGTTTTGGAACCGTCTGAGGTATCGCTTTAGATCTGCAATGTTAGATCGTTTTGGAACCGTCTGAGGTATCGCTTTAGATCTGCAATGTTAGATCGTTTTGGAACCGTCTGAGGTATCGCTTTAGATCTGCAATGTTAGATCGTTTTGGAACCGTCTGAGGTATCGCTTTAGATCTTTGATGCTAGATCGTTCTGGAACCGTCTGAGGTATCGCTTTGATCTTTGATGTCTGTTTTTGAGTTGGTAGGTGATCAGAATGAATCTTCGGCTTGATTATATCTGAGAGAACCGTTCATGGAATTCAGGTGAACACGGCATGTGATTGAGAACATCTTTGTTGAAGATATCTGCCTACCTGAAAAATCAAGTTAGTGATATGCAATGTTTATGATGTATGTAAATGTGAGATATTCCCGGAGAAATATGCATGTTATGTTGTGTATGAATATGCGCATGATGCATGATGTATGATGTATGATGTATGAATATGATGAATGAATATGTGAATGTATGAATGTATGAATGTATGAATGTATGAATGTATGAATGTGAGATGTCGAGCTTCTATTTGGGAAAATAAATTTCCGCCAGTCAGCTGGACATGAATGTATTGTGATCGTTGATGATCTTTTGTCTTGCTTGAGTACCCTCGTCTGGGGAAATTTTTTTGAGAACCCAGGTATCCCGTTGAAGGATCTTTGACTACTGCTTGGGGAACCAAAGGTAACTGGAAGTTCTGATGCCCTTTCAAATGGGAATGAGGAAGATGCATAATCCTCCGATGCACTATCTGACCAAGTCCGGGTGCGGGGATCACATCTTCTGAAGATAGTAATCTGGAACAACCCTGCTGGGGAATAAGACTTCTTTTGAAGAGAAAATCTTTTTGAGGAATTTGCTGAGAAATGCGTTTCTCTTGGTGATTTCCTTCTGATGGAATGATGTCCAGATGATCGGGACATTTCCTGAATGCCATTCCTGTTTTTCCTGGTAAACATCAATCACATTCAAATGCATATGTTCATTCAAAATTATCATTGGGACGCTTACGCATTTAAAACAGAAAAAGTGAAAATAGTGATTTTTGAAAGAGCTGCATTGAAAAGAGCCATGATAGGCGGGTTAGCACAGGGAGACAACAATCCTAGAAGTAGGAAACTGTCAGAAAGTTTTGAAAAATATTTATGAAGATAAATAGCTATGTGAAAATGATCCAGTCAAGTTTCAACTCTGCTATTGCCAATCTGTCTTCGAGCATCTCATCCCTCACTTGTTGGAAGAAAGTGATTAGACTGATCGGTGTCTTTGAGGTGTTGAATCTTGATGGTGAGTAGGCAGCTGAACGGAACACAATTGTATGCTTCATTCCCTAACTTTTGCCTAGGTCGCCCTTTCAGG
Organism: Vicia villosa; assembly: GCF_029867415.1. Lineage (NCBI taxonomy): Eukaryota > Viridiplantae > Streptophyta > Magnoliopsida > Fabales > Fabaceae > Vicia > Vicia villosa. Next base: position 970,696 of record NC_081180.1, on the reverse strand, counting down.
TTTTCAGCCTACCGGGATAGTATTTGTTTAGTCTCTAATTTTTGCCTGGACCGCCCTTTCGGGTTTTCAATCCACCGAGACGCTCATTTTTGCCTAAGTTGCCCTTTCAGGTTTTCAACTTAGCGAGCTGTTTTTTTTTTTTTTCTTTTTAAGAGAAGTATTTTTTGACTATGTCAGCATTCACAGGGTGTGGGAAATCCTCGCCATCCATGGTGGTAAGCAACATGGCGCCGCCGGAGAATATTTTCTTGATTATGAATGGTCCCTCGTAGGTGGGAGTCCATTTGCCTCTGGGATCACCTTGTGGTAAGATGATGCGTTTGACAACCAAGCCACCAGTTTGGTATGCTTGACTTTTGACTTTTTTGTTGAAGGCTTTGATCATGCGCTTTTGGTATAGCTGACCATGACAAATAGCTGCGAGCCTTTTCTCATCAATCAAGTTTATCTGGTCCAACCGTGTTTGAATCCAATCGTCTTCGTCTAGATTGGC